>NW_010248021.1:190583-231785 GCF_000690775.1 Eurypyga helias
AGCTTTCAGCCACATCCTCCCGCCCTGGTGACACCCTCTATGACATCCTGGAAACACGCTCGCGCGGCACAGATGTGAGCCAGCACTTCCCACATTTTCTTGGTTTTCAATGTTTTCCCCCCCAAAACGGAAGAACGCTTCCCAAACATCTCGGCACAGCTTCAACAGGTTCTCCTCAGGTTTTTGACGGACAACACTGGGAATAAAATCAATGGTCGTGTCACACCTACAGCGTGTTTATGTGTAAATCGAAGCCAGGAATGCAAAGCCCAGGTGAGGGTATTCACCTACAAAACCTGATCCTGGGTCTGGGAACAAGAAAGTCCACATGAAGACATTACTGAGAACACGGTGCGTAAAGTACCTCCTTGACGCTATTGAAATTTCCAAACTGACAAAGCGGTCAACCAGTGCCCAACTCCTGAACTTGCAGGACAACACCTACATCAAACACACCTTTCTGGTTTCCATTTTTTTGCTAAAAGACACTGACATTTTGCTCCCTGCCCAATGGTTACGCTCCCTGAAGTGCCGCAATACCCGGCATTTTAATACCGGGTTTCTTCCTCTCTGTTAACAAAAGCAATTGTGCAAGTTGTTGTTTTGGATTCTCCGTCCAGTAGTGCTGAAACTCACCTCTGGAACACAGATCCAGTGGAACCTGACGGCAGCTACTACGGAGAACAGCCCAGAATAAATAATAAATAAATAAACTGCAACCTTCTTCCGAACGACAAGTTGTGACAGGAGGGGAAGAGGGGGTGACGCGCAGGTTGCCTGGCCAGGAAGCGCAGGGCTGTGTCAGTGCTGAGTTGAGACAGAATCGACCTCAGCCACGTCCAGCAGAAGCATCTCAGCAGGCAGCCGTGTCTTGCGGCAACCTCCTCTGCAGCAGCATTTCTGGTTTGTTTTGTTTGGGTTTCTTTCCTCTTTTCTTGGCCAAGAAACTCATAAAGAGAGTTTCAATCTAAAAAACCTCATTCCGGCATGCATTGCTGTTCAGTCCAGAGGGGAATAAACCTAGAATCTAGGAAAATTAGTGCCAAGGGAAAGACTGTAGAACACGTTAAGCATCGCTGCGCATGGCTGCTGTAGCCTGTATTTCACTAAGGTTTATGATAACTCTTCCCACCGACTCCGCGTGGCCCCGTGGGGAAAACAAAGCCAGGAACCCGATGTTTGATTAAAAACACATCGAAACGAAAGGTGGGCTGGGATATGATATATAAAGATTTTGCTATTTTTACATGTGCAGTGATATTTAGAAAGGTTGGAAATTATGTTTAGATTTTATCTATTTCTGGTCAAACGGATTGCCAGAGGATTTTTCTGCCAGGGGCTGTCTGCAGTTTGACAGCAGGGAATACGCAGTGTGCTAGGATTCCATTCATAAAATCTTGCAAAATGAATTCAGGCGAGGTGGAAGCGGTAGCCCTTTCGCGTGTGCGCGATTTTCCGAGCAAACACACCTCAGAGCACACCCCTCTCCAGGGCAGAGGCTGACTGAAGGTTATTTCTGACAATGACACCCATCCCTGGTTACTTGCATGGCACCTCTCTCGCCTCTGCAGCGCCACATGATGGGGGCTGACGTGGGACTTCCAGCCGCTCCGAGGGGCTTTTGCATGGACTGCGGGGAAAGCACCGCGCTGCTCGGTGCCCTCTGCGGAGCGTCACACGTCCGAATGCACCAGGGCGAGCAAACCCGGGTCGCCACGTGATCACACCGACAGCCCTCGGCTATTTATCAGAGATGCGTCGCCCCTCCTGGCTGCAGCCCGAGGAGTTTTGGTGTAGGTCACATGAAACTGCAGCTCGCAGGTTCCTCAACGCGGAAGCTGCGAGATGACTCAGAAACAGCAGCCGAGACAGAATGTCCTTAGTCACTCATTTCACACAACCCCATCGAAAGTCCACGGTTTTGTGTCTCACAGACCAATCATGCGAGTGATTCTCCTTGAAATTTATGTTTACAAACCCACCGGAATTTGGCTGCTGAGACCGGCGTCTGTGTCAACAGCGTGCTTAGCTCTCCAGGACCCCATGCCACTTTCAGGACAGATTTTCTTCTCACACAAAGTTTTCAGATACGCATTCCACCGGTGACTAAAACTTTAGTATTTTGCTCACAAGCCCGCAAGGAACGGTACAAACATTATTATAAATTTTAAAAAAAGCACAATGATTAACTGAGTAGATTAACCTCCAGAACACTTGGACAGCTGTTTGAACATGCTGTCTTTGAGGCCAATATGCTGGAACAGCTGTTCTTATATGTAAGGCAAAACTGTCCGCTTTGTTTTGCAGCGGGAATACTCCGAGTCTGTTTCTCAGTAACTTCAATGTACACCTGGAGCGCTGCCACACTATTTTTTATAATTTGCACACGTTTTCCCCCATATTATTAGCCACTTCACCGATGTCAACTCATTTGGGCAACAGTATGCTCAAGAGCAAAGTCAAGTGCCTTTCTGTCGTCTTGACGGGGATGCACACACGCAGGCGGCACGCTGCTGCCTGCAGCCAGCGGCTTACAGAATGGGTGAAGGAACTGGAGTATTTTGTACGTAGTTTCACAATAAGCACACGCGTTCCTATAGTGGAAAGCGTGTTCTGGTCCATGGCACCTCCTCCCCTTGTTCCCAAGGCAACTCCGTACTCCGACACACGCAAACACACGCGCACGCTATCAATCCTCTTTTCTGATGTGAGATTTCTTCATTTATCAGCCAAACCCTAGCCAGCCTCTGCAGCAGTGACAGCCCAGGACAGGCTTCTCACAGAGGAACTCACAGCAGGAAAACATTCAAGAAGCTTTTCCCTGCCACTGTACACTTTGACCACGTTTTGGAAACTTTCCGCATCAAGAGCTCCTGTCTCTGCCAGCCACATAAATAAGAAGCCCCAAGTCCACCTCGCAACATCCTTGTGCTTTCCTTCTCCAGCGCAAAGCTTTCAGCCAACCCCTTCCAAGGAGAAGGAATAACCTGGGAGGTTGGTTTGCACGTGCGTCTCCACATTCCCTCCCAAGACTAAGCATCACAGTGGCACTCTGGCCTTAAGGAAAGGCATTACAGCCACAGCAAGCCTGGCAAGAGCCGACGTGCCGATGCTGCACGGCAGCACCTGACACTTGGCACCGGAACACGCCAAAACTCTTCTGTGTTTCTAAACGAAACTCATTTCAGAGCAAGTAAGGCCTCGCACAAAAACGATTTGTCATGCTCAGCACTCCATGCTAAATCACATTTATACCCTCTGATTCCCAGTTGTAATCCTCTTTGGAATTCGCTTAATTGTTGGGCTTTTACGAGCTGGGGGTCAGGTACCGACACTGAGTAATGAGTGAAAACTGCAGAGTCGAGTCTGACCAATTCTGCTGTTTATCTGAGAAGTGAGATGTGACAAAGAGGCAGCTGGAAATGGCAAGAGACGTTCTGAAAGAAAGCACTTTGAGTCATTGCTGGGTTTTTGTTGTTTCCATCTATCTGGTTTTTTTCCTTCGCATAACAAAAAGCCTGCTGATTGCCATTATTGCCTGGGGTTTTGTACTTGTCCTTCCCACACTGTTTGCAGAGCAGTCAGAAACCAGCCCCGGCTCTTGCCTATCTAACTGTCCCTGACGGTGGCTACCACAAGCGTGGCCTGTTCTTCGCGCTCAAGTGCCATGTCCAAAATAAAGGTTACTTGTAAGGCACACGCCGGGGTGTTGGCAGTAATACTGCGTTCAGTGGCGATGCACGCTCGGGGCAGGGCAAGCTGAGGCAAAGCGTCTTACTCAGATTCCACTTACCCAGGTATGGATTATAAACGTGGTTTACCTCCAAGCTTAACTGTGGGCAATTCTGCCAAAGTGGGACGCTGCCAATGCTGAATTGGTTCTGTTTAGGGGCTGATTTAGAAAGAGCTGCCTGTGATGGACTGTATAGAGAGGGTGGAATTCCACCGACATCTGGAGAATACCTATGCGTTTCGCAGCAGCCACTCAGGGAACATGGAGCTCTCTTCCATACATGAACACATGATGCTCCTCCTCCTCTGCAGAAGTATTTGGAGCTGTAGTTTACACAAGCTCTACTCTATCCTAAAAACCACAGGAATGGAATTCAGGTAGATCTGGAGTTGCATTATGCCACGCCCTGTTTGTAAACAGATTTTTAAAAGAGCAAACTCTTTGGTATATGCTGTGGGAAATCCCTGGCTTCAGTGGGATCTCCACTGGCTTCTACTAAGGAAATGGTTTATGAATACAATCTCCTTAATTCATGCACTCGCTCACTCCTCGGGATTGCTACTTTTAACTTGCACACCATGTAGCCTTAATGATTTTTGGTTACGTTTTATATTACATGCTTCTGTTTATAAATGGTTTATAAGGGACACTAATCAATAGTGAATAGGCATTTTAAGTGTGCAGCAGACAGGAGCAGCATGTGTTAGAGAAGGTTACACATCGATAGAAGGGTTACAAATGCCTGTAAGCTCTGGCTTGTAACTAACCCATTGGGCCAACAGGACTTCAACGATTTTAGTAGCAGGTTATCCAATTAGTAACAGTTTTCTTAATAACTAAGTCTCTGTCAACCATTATAAGTGGAATCCTGTTATACAAGGAGACAATTCTGTGACCTATCCGGTCACAGAGAATCTATAGGTTTGGTTTTTAAATGCCGCTCTCCTCGGGTAAGCTCGAGCCAACGCTGTAAGATTAACACCAGTACAGCGTTATGCTGGGGCTTGGGCATTTATCGTACCTCCTTAGGGTTAAATTCTGCTCTAAGACACATAAATTTAAGTCTCAAAGGAGCCACTAGAGCAGCTTGCTGTGCTTATCTCTGTGTAGGAGGGCACAACTTAGGCTTTTTATTTACAGAGGCATTAATTAAATTACCGCAATTAAATATCAAATCAAATGGCATTAAGATAACATTACGCACACAGGAAGCCAGAATCAGGGCTTGCATTAGGGTTAATGGGAGCTGCACGTGTTTAGTTTCTAATGCACCTCTCTAAACACACCCGGAAGGACACAGCTGAACTGACCTACACAAAACCCAACATTCTGTGCAAACATTCTTTTACAGTGTCCTAGGTTTTGCATCATTTCCGATTGTTTGTGTGGGTTTGCTGATATGTTTCTCTTAAGGCGAGTTACCCCAAGTGAAACGCAAGAGCTTTATAAACGACACCTCCTGATCAACAGAGCAGTTGAGCGCCACAACATTTCTAACTTGCAATTAGCCCACAGGCTTAGTAACAAACCCATTCAGGATTTTCTGCTTTACTTCAAGTCTAACTCTTCTCTGAACAACTGTTACGGTAACAGACATTTCTGAAAAAAAAGTCCAAGGAATCCAAACCCTGCCTCCCTTGCTGTCACACCCACGAAACACGCTCAGTCGCCCAGATGTGCTGCCAGACCCTAGGGCCACCAGCATGCCAGCAGCAGTGGCCCTGTGCCTTTGTGGTCCGAGGTCCTGTCAAGCACCAGTTCCACTATCCAAATCCCAGCAACCACGACCCCCGGGCAGCTGGTAGCTAAGTGGGAGGCGAGATCATCGCTGCAGAGGTTTTGCATCGCCTAGGAAACGCAGGGAATCCCCCCCAAACTGTGGATTTTTTGCCATAGCAATAAAGGGGAAGGACTAAGGTTTCCGTGCCTCGGCTGTCAGCAGAGCATTACAGCACGCCAGCAAACTGACGCAGATCGACGTGAACCCTCCTGAAGGAGCCATGCAAACCAGTTCGTGGAAAATCATCACTGAAACGGAAGCGTTACTGCAGCAGGCTCCTTGCAGATTCTTGCTGCGTTCTGAATTCAATGGGCTTTTGGAGAATTTTACAGCAGAATTAAAGAAATAAAAAATGTTTGCTTATCCGCCGATCAAATTAGCACAGAACCCTGTGTGCCCAGATTTTCAACTGGAGAAAAACATTAAGAAGATTCAATATTTATGTAATGTTTTATGGAAGTTCAATAGAAAAATCCAATACAATTTCCCAATTAAAATCACCTGCTAGTTGATTTACATCCATTACTATTATCTCAGGCCACTGTAGACTGAAGCTATTCACACAGTAGTGTTGTGTGAACATACATAGGTTAAAAATTAGTAATTACTGTCTAGACAATTCACTGTTAGCTATAGCTGAGTGAATATAATGAATAATTTATGTGATGAATTTTGCATTCCTTTTCCTCTTGGTGAATTGATCATGACCATGGAAAACTTAAAAATGTACTCATTTATCAGAATGATTTTCTGTGAATAATTCTTAACCTGAGTATTTTTCCACCCAACAAAACTATTCTAAGTTGTGGTTTGAAATTCACATTATGGGATATAGGCTATGGAGACCACTGGGATTGCTGTTCTTTTTTTCCTGAGCAGATAATCACGTAACTAGCAACACGCAAAAATGCTCTTACCAAAAAAACCCAGTCTGCAGCTCATTTTGTTATGCAAGTGGAGTGGTTAAGAAAACAACTTGTGCAACTTACAAGCACTAACTAATTCTAAATTTTAAATGGCAAATTTACAGCTGGTAAATATGAACCTACGTGAATGTCGATTTGTTCTATAAAACCTCAAGTGTGCACGTGTTTCTGGGAATCTGTCACCCTTCTCCTGGCTGAGCTGTAGGTCTGTAACACTCCTTTACAAACTACCTGTTGGTCACTTGCTACGCACTTGAGCTGCTGCTGAACAAGCAGCATCAGTCCCTGGGAGAGCCCAGACCGGGATGCTGGGTGGGACAGTCCAATGCAGCCAGGTTTCGTTCAAGGAGGTAAGAGTTATGCAAATACCTCCACAAAAAGGCTCCTTTTAAGCCAAGCTGCTGAAGCCCCTGGGTGCACATGTGCATTACAAACTTCTAGAAACTTCTAGAGAGATTCCTGCCAAGTCTCCCCCTCACCCTAACCACCGTTACACCTGTTGTGAGTATTTGAGCAGAGTAGGAAGGGTTCAAAATGAGGGACCAAGAGGTGGCTGCTCCTCACAGTCCACAAGCTAGAGATGAAGTGGGAAGTGCATCATCTTCACGCTGAGTTTAAAAGCCCACAAGCAAAGGGAAAAAAGAAGCAGCAGCTTAACTTGGGGAACACGGGAAAAAAGTGTCATTTGGCTGGAGTGAAAACAGGTATTTGCATCTCCCCTTACCATCCCAACGTACGTAATCTCTGCGACATCACTGCTTGACTAAAAGATACAGCCCAGCACCACCTAAGACACACTCACTCTTCCCTCCTCAGCACCGGCCCTACGAGGAAGCTCCCGCATCCTGTCGCCTTGAAGGATGCTCTTCCAAGGTGCCAGGGAGCCAGCACAGGGCTCCTGATACCACCGGGCAGCGGGATTTCAGCTCACCACCATCACAGAGCCACTGCACCCCCTCCTCTTGCCAACATAAACACACAACTCACTGAGAGTACCCTGAAAATACCCTTCTTTATCACGTGCCAGAGCCAGAGTGCGCAAAGAGGTATCTAACAGCGTTTCACAGCAAGGTCCATTCAGAAAACCCATGAAGTGAATATCCGTAGCTCCTGGGGTCTTAACACCGTTCAGAAATCCAGCCATGAGAAGTCTCATCACAAATTCTATAAACCCGACGCGCAGTACTTCCCAGTCACAGGTCTATCGCGCTTCACAGGGCTGGGGTTTCGCTTTTAACAAAAATTGCTGGTCCCTAGAAACCAGATAATATTACATAGTAAACATTTGTGATTTCTATCGGCAGAGTTGGATCTGAGCTGGCACTCTGGAGGCGACAAGCGAGACAACCACTACAGCTCCCTATGCGCACACAGAATTTAATGGCTTATTTTCCCCTTTGAAATTTGCTCTTCGTTAGGTGAACTTCAAAATGGAGGCTGAAACAACGGGTGTTTTTAACTCTGCAGCAGATCGAATGCGTGTTGACATCTATACTCTAAGGAAGAAATGACACACTGCTGAGAGACAGAGATCAAACACCGTCACTTACACCCCACCAACACGAAGTACATCCAGCCTGTTAACCCATGCTTGGCACACCAAAATGCTGCCAGGTCCAAAAGGCTCCATGTTTCCTTCCTATCGAACTTCAATTCTCGTGGCTCTGCCCCTTTCGTGGAGCCAAGCCAACACTACAGGAATTAGCCCCTGATCCCAAGAAAACAGAATGAGGAGAAAGGAGATGTGCAGGGTGGATTATATTCTCTGTCTTCTTCCTCCTGCTCTTTACTACAACCCTACGGGAGACTGCACAAGCAGCTACTGCGACCGGTGTGTAAGTCAGGGCAGGGTTCATAGAATCATAGAATGGTTAGGGTTGGAAGGGACCTTAAAGATCATCTAGTTCCAACCCCCCTGCCATGGGCAGGGACACCTTCCACTAGACCAGGTTGCTCAAAGCCACATCCAGCCTGGCCTTGAAGACATCCAGGGATGGGGCCTCCACAACATTTTGCATCTCTGCTGGAGTTGAAAGAGCCCATTTGGGCTCTCCGGCACAGCAGCCACGCCAGTGTTGGCCTCATGGCACTGAGGTTTTGGACAGTGGCATTCCCAGGAACTGTGGAAAGCAAGCTGGAATGACAAGAGTCATTGCCATGTCCACGCGTTTACCAACCCAGCCTTAGAAGGTCCCAACGACTATGCAAAACTCGACCAGCTTCTCCCTGTCCTTGACCACAGATCTCAGCGGGATGCCAACGTTTCATCCCTTAAAACTTGCCAGATCCATTTCTTCCTCTAGCCATAGTAGGGGATGCATTTATCACCTCTCAAATAACCTGGAATTTGCAAGGCTTGCTCCTCCCTGCCCTCATCAGTGCTGGTGCCCTCACTCCTCCCTCCCACCCACGAAGGAGTCTTGTCTTCTGCCTCAGACAGATCTGGAAAGAGCTCAGGGACAAGTGCCAAGCAGGACAAAACGCAGATTTGCCATCCAGCTGCACAGGAGGCAGAGCTGTGAGACGACGAATTCCAGAACACAGCAACACAGAGTATTACAAGGCTGTCCCAAAGCACCGTGTTAGAGTATCTTGATTATCTTAATGAAGATGTAGCTGAGCATTTTCTGTAAAGCTGAGGTACCTTTGGAATAAATTTGTTTATACACAATAGCTGCTTATAGGCTGCATTACAACTTCTACAGCGCTCTGATTGCTGCTCTGCTCCACCTTTACGATGCTATTTTAATTGAATTTAAAAAAATAGAAATTACATGTAAAATAATTCCTAAGCCTAACTGATACCGAGGCCATGTAAATCAGAATTAACTACGCTAAGGTCCATGCCAGCTTTGAACAAGGGCTGTGTTCAATACAAACAACTGTTTAAAAGGAAAAGCTTTCGGTGCAGTGTGTACATAAGAAACATCGGACAGTACCTGCGTGGCAGGAACAAGGTCCGTTTCCATCAACCTATATGCATCACTCACACACGTATACACAATGCAAAATTAATCCCTGCACGTAGACACAATGCAAAATTAATCCCTGCAGATGGGATTCAGCTCACTGTACATCTTATAAATACAGGCTGACAATTAAATAGTCCTAATAAGACTTACTCTCCAGCTAGCAGAACAGCTCAAAAACAAACATCATTTTGTCCACGTGTGCCCATTATATTAATGTGCTGATTTAATTAACAGTAATTTCAGTATCTCTGAGATTTCTTCTCTGTTTTACAAATGCTGCCCTTTTGATGAGGGCTTTAGTTCAAATTACTGGCCAATCAGCTGCAGACCAAGACTAGAATGCTAAGTTAATTGGCAATAAAAGCAGAATGAGCACTCTGGAAAAGAATTACAGATGAGCCAAATTATTGGGTAATGGTTAAGGAACAAGAAGAGTTTCATTTTAGGTGGAGAAGGTAAAAGCTTTGCAGCTCCCTCCAGCAGACCACCTTTCCCTGGTCTGGGTCCCCTTAATGGTCTGTACGGCTCACAAAAATCACACCAGGTCGGCTGGGCTCACCCCTCCCACAGTCACTGTCACGGGGTTCGCTGTGCCCTTACTCCTGGCCCGCAGGAGGCCCCACCACTCCTGACGGTCTGTCAAAGGATCCAGCATCAGCCTGCGCTGAACTCTCATCGCCAAATCCTTCACAAGGATGGAAGAAGCGAGCCTAAAGGAACTGGAGCATCCAAATAGCTCTCTAGAGGCAGCACAGTCACACCAGCTCAGCGGAAGAGCACCTCTCAGCATTTTCCTCAGTGCATTCATTATTGGAACCACTTACTCCTACCAAGAATTCAGTGCCTGTGCATCCTTGGAGAGGGTTTTCCAAGAACAATAACTCTCCTCGTGGATCAGACAGACCCACGCTCACCCTGGCTCCAAGAACACCCAGACGTCCTCCTCCCCTCGATAAATGGAGAGCATGGTTAACTCTTTCAAAGACAGTTTTACTTAGAAACATCTGATCCGAGATGCTACAGGTATTCGTCAATCAACTCTCAATTAGTCTCTTCCCAACGGCGGGGCTGTGCAGTGCAGAGTTCAGGCATCCTTAGACATCCTTCAGAAATAAGTCTCTCCAGAGCATCACACATTTCATAGGAAGGCAGGGCAGAAGGAGCCTGGAAGTGGCAACGCACGCGTAGTCGCGGGAGCAGACACAGCACCGACCTGGAGCGGGGGAGCTTGCCAGGCACAGGCCCCCCATCACAGAGAGGAGACGGCAGCGTTTGAGAGTGGGGAGAGGTGGCCCCTTCATCTCTCCCCAGCAGCTGCTTGCCTGGATGATCAGCAATTAGTTCCACAACTGCATTTTACAGCAACGGCAATGGAGAAAAGCAGTGCCACAGCGAGGACATTCGTGAGCACATTATCCAAAGACAGATGCCCGTGTGGGATCAGAGCAGGCATTCCCATGACACAGGGAATTCTGCCCCATTCCTGGTGTTGGGGAGACAGAATTTTTTTAAAGAGAAACATGGCATATATGCCAGATACATGGATAAAATGCCAGTTTGCTAGGCTGGAAGGGCCTTCATTTCATGGGGTAATCGTCAGCATTCATCCAACTGCAAACATCTAGCAATATGTGGTCAAATCACTGCAATTTGGTAAGCCTCGGGGTGATTTCCAAGAGGAGGATTAGTGAAAAATGCTGCCTTTAGGACTTGATCCCGAGGAGCTTGCAACAGGATCTCTGAAGCACTTGGCATCAGCGCTCCCGGCATATTCATTAATGTTTTGGACCACAGTTGTAACAAGTATCAGCAAGTGTATCTAATTTCATGAAAGAAAATTACTGGTTTGCAGTGGAATAACACCGTGCTTTTACTCAAGCAGGCATAAAACACGAGTGTGAAATCCCTCCTATAATCTCCAGCTATTGTCATTCAATGTTTATCATCCAACACTGTTGAATACCATTCTTATCTTTGATGGATGTGGCACACAATGGCTGTTTTCTTGAGAGCATCATAAATATTAATAGTATTCACATTGCTTCTTAAAATTTGTCATGTCACATTGCTTTCATGGAAACACTCAAAATGCCATTATTTTTGTCCCACCAATAGCAAATTCTCTTTTGGTTTCTTTCTTCTGTACTCTCAAAATTAAACGGTAGTTTATGTTTAACCAAGCAGAGGAAAAAAGGGATAATGGTTCACAATGAGCAATTCCAAGACCTAGTTCAGATGCCCAGAATGAGACTGAGAGGGGAAAAAACTGTGATATCCTTTGGAAAATACAGTCCAGTTAAAATTGAAACACTTCATGAAACTGAGGACATTTGGCTGGAATTCCATTTCTGGAAGAAACGGAGAAGGAAGGCTGACAGTGTCAAAATGGTCCTACTCCACCATATTCAGAATGGGACAGTCGCACTCAGGAAAAAAGCTTTTTGTCAAAATTAAATGTTTGTACATTATTTAATCAAGCTTAATCAAATACCTCAGTTTTTCCACTGTTCAAGAACTCTGATCAATCCAAACCCCCTTTTTGGAATGTCTGTTGACAAAGCGTGTTGAAAACCGCTGGCTTTGTTCAGTTGGACCAAGGCCCGTGTGGGCACCCCCTCATGGCATGCGCTCCCCACACATTTCTCTTCCAGCCTATTTCAAACTCTTCCCCCGGATCAAACTTAATAAAATCTTCAGTGGTTTCTATTTTGGCTGATTTGTTTCAAGAAATCTTTTAAAATTTCATCTTTCCCCATAAAATTCACCCTGTGGTTGTCAGAACAGCCTTAATAAACCAAACCGTTTAATTACCTACACCAATTAATTTGAAGATGGTAATAATTGCAGAAGATACTATCGCTGCTACAGAGACATAAAACACTCACTGTGGGCGTGGGAAATACAATAATACAGAAGAATTTCTTATTCTGTCCTCTTTCCACAGTACTTGATTTGCTGTGAGTTTAAAATCAATCCTTCCAATGTGGGTTTTCAGGGAAGCTCAAGGCTTCAATCCTTCTCCCATTAACTAATGTCACAATTCACACTGAAGTCTGTGACCTGGGAGTCAGAGATTCCAGTTTTATTTTTAAAAAATCTTGATAATCCCTGATATTTCTGGGGTGAAGATACTGAGTTAACTTTTAAATATTTTTCCTGTGAAATGGTGAATTCTGTGAATGACAAAACCACATTCTGTGCAGTTCACTCTGCATGTCAAGCAGAGATGAACAGTCTAATATAAAGGGAACTGAAAGGCCAAAGGTCGGAATTATTTCAAGTAAGAAATATGCATTAAGTGCAATGGATAAACACAGTCGGGGCATTTTGCACATGAATATATTTTAACAAACCTCTCAAAAAAATATGTAACACACCTGGGTTTGCTAGAAATTACTGGTCCTAAGCTGATATTTTTGACACTCCCGGATTAAGCAAGCTGGGGTTTTGTAACAGACCCCAGAGAGCGCGAATAAAGAGGCTCCTGAAGCTTGACACTTTCTTAGGCTAGTTTAAGGTGAAAGTAAGCTTCTTTGTGAGTCGGGGTCAACTCCATCTTGGCATGAATGTGCTCCTGTAACTGAGCTCTCTCTCTCTCATATAATGGCTATATTGCCATTAGCAAAAGTGATTGCTGTAGCAAAAATAAATTCTTTAAAGGGTTGGTTTGGTTTTAAATCCCCTTTATCCCTTTTTGATAGCTGGATTCAACAGTGTCCTATGTAGGAACATGGACACCCAAACTCACATTACTTCAGACACCTTTTAACTTGCACTGAATTAAAGCGAATGCACAGGAGAAATCTTTTCCCAGAGAAGGGCCCGGGGAAAAAACACCGTATGTTTTTAATCGAACCATTAAGCTGGAAGGCATGTGGCCTTACGTCAGGACACGACAGCAGTGGATTGCCCGTGGCAAGAGTACAAGGTCATGCCATCTCCTGTGCGAATGGGGATTTGGTGGCGTTCACCCCAAAATGTGTTTACCCTCCTACTCCTCACCAGGTACTCGGCAGCCAAGGCTCGAAGGACATTAAAAAAACCACAAACACCCTCACCCTGCATTCCTGCTTTTTATAAAACAAAGTGCTGCACTCAGCAATCCCCTTTCAGCCTAAGTTATAGAAATGGGCATCTCTAAGGATGATTTTTCTGGGTGTTCTTGTCAGTGCATTTGCTAGCAGCAACTGGAGATGCTATTACTCAGCCTCCCATTTAAAAGAAACCTCACTGGAGCACACAGAGCCATCTGTGGTTCGAAGTGATTCACAACATTAGTAAACCATTAGTCAACCAACAGCTTACATTTTTGGGGAGGAAACAAGATTTCTGAAGACATAGATTAAATACTTGTAGGATATGCGGAAATGTTTCAGGCTGAGGGGTTCAGAGCACTGGTGAAATATTGATTATTGCATTTGGAAAACGCTTTAGAGTAATGACAGTCTGGGAATTACAACTCTATTACTATAGAAGGAAGGGTCTGTAGCACATATACCTAAACCAGCAGTGCTGCCAGTCACAGACCAAGCCATCCTTTTCCTAGATAAGAAGCGAATGCCAGGTATTCGTCTATTATTAAACCTATTGTTCCTCAAGCCTTCAGCCTCAGCTGGAGCCTTCTTACAAAAACAGCTAAAATACCTCTCCTCAGTGTCTTGTTCTTTACTTTGACCAAGTTTCTGGTTGCCTAGAAACTCTCTAAAAGACCTGGATTTGTCTCCCCCCCTCCCCAACTGTTAGATAACAGATTAATCCAATCACATTTATTTGTGACAGAAACCTGGACGACAGGCTCAGTGCTGTGTTTGTTCCTTGTACCTCAGGAGTCAGACTCCACCGACTGCCTTGCTACCAGCAACTTTCCACGACTATGGAAATTGCAGGTTGTGTCTACTTAGATCAGGAAAGGTAACTGCAAGAACTGTATCACCACTGGAGAGAACAGGTTTATCTGTGCCCTCGATTTCTATAATTAGCAGGACATGCACTTCCATTTCACAAGATGAAGATATTCAGACAAATCGAGGCATCTAGTTTAGATCCAACTTTACAACGTTCTGACAGATGGATGCCCAAAACACACCTCCTGATGCATCAACCAGGTTCACAACTCACGTCCTACTTCAGTGCCACAGAACCACGGTAAAATAATCACCTGCAGTGCTTGTAGTCAGCAATTGTAATATCAGAAGGCAGATGCTTTTCCTGATATTCAGTAACACGAGAAAACAGTGGAACCAAAAGGTTGTGTTCCACTTCCTCACCTTGATCTGTGAAAACGGATCACCTTTCTGCTTTTTGGGACATTAGTTCCACATGTTAATCTGTGCACCAGATGCTGGAAGAATCAATTATCAGAGACATTTATTGTCAAAAAGAAAACAAGATAAGCCTCACAGGAGCAAAGCAGATGACATTTTCATCTGACACTCAGCGCATCCTGGAACGTTAAGCTGAACAGCCGGGCCCAGATCCTCAAAGGTATTTAGGAACATGTTTGCATCTTGCAAGAGGACGGTGCGGTAATGCTCACGGCAGAAGCCGACGTGCTATCTCCAAATGAGCCACTGCAGTTTGGTGCCCAGTCTCATTCCTTTTCTACTGGCAAAATTTCTCAACAGTTTTTTGCCTGGCGGTAGAAACTTGGACAAAACTAAACATTCCCTCCACTGTCCTCCAAAGAAACCTCCTGGAGTCAAACAGTCCAGCTTCTAAATAGGCTTCAATTTAAGGCCGTAATCCTCCCTATCCATGCATTTTTACCTGAATTAAATCAGCTCAAATAGTTCTGTACAGCTTTAGGTGATAAAACAGCATTCACATTCTTCAAAGCCACTTATCTGTGCTGTCACTAGTTCTTCATGGTATAAATCCTTCCTCTTTTCTAACTGAAACAGTTTTTAAGAGATAATAAGCAAGAGTATTGCAAGATATTTTTTAAGTGTTTTAAAAAGTACCTTTAGGAGTATGAAAAGTGACTTACAGATCATTCAGAAACAGTTAAGTAAGAGGGGCTTAATTTTCATTTAATTTTCCATTCTCATCAAGCTTGGTTTATTCAGGTCTGATTAATTAATTCTGTAAATTGTTCTGAAACTATAAAACACTACATAAATAGTAAATAATAATAGAGTATTTAAGGAAAAAATAATTTGTTAATTTGCACAGAGTTTAGGAATTCGCATTTATTTATTTTCCCTACGTAAGCAGGCCCATCCAATCCCTTTTAGCTCCCAGAAAACACTCCAGCAGTTACAGACAATGCATCTGCAGGTATTTTATGTGCCACAGGTCACAAAACATGAATTTAGAATGGCTTGCAGAGTCACTGACAGCATCCTCTCTGGGCACTCTCCCACTGCGCACAGACTACACTGCTCACCCAGAAGGAGACACAAGACTTTCAGAAACCAGATCCCAAAATAATGGACTGTGCTGTTTCCATCTGGATGTAGTTCCCTTGGAAATCTCAACCGTCTGGCCCTGTGCAGTTGTGCAAACTGGATGTTTCCATTAGAAGGAGCCCGAGGATTTGGGGAGAACTGTCAGACGATGCAGAACGCGGGCTCTCTTTCAGTATGAAATTTTGGGTTATTTTCTCTCATTACCGCAAATGTTTTCTTTATTTACATAATTTGAATGCACTAAATTTGGCAATAAATGACACTGACACTTAGTATATGGAGTATCATTCAAATTAAAATGGATGGTTTGGGAGGAATTCCCAATATTCCAACCCTGTACTTCCGTCCTCTTCCAAAAAACATGCAAATCCCCCCAAGAAACCCACAGTATTTCTACAGCTGTACAGAACGAAGAACAGTTGGTTTTGCAACATTAAGTATTTCAACTTTTCTCACAAGTTAACAGGGTTCCAGTTACTCCCCAACGGCCCCATCGAGGCTGAAAAACCTCTGTTCCTTTTTCGTCACCACGTACAGGCCTCGCAGTTCACCACAGTGTTCCTTCACCGCGTTATGTCGGATAAGCTCACCGCGGGAGCAGGGTGAGAGCCGGCCCAGAGCGCAGCTGATGGGTGCCACCCTGGCCAGGATTCCACCTGGAAACCCTCCCTGGCCCTGCTTCCTTCTGTGCATCTCAAACCGGCATTTATTAAGGCACCGCTGATTTGAAACCAAGGGGCTAGCCAGAATTCAGCTGCAACATCAAGTCATTACAGCAAGACAGTCTGCTAATAAGCAGCTATTTTTTGCTACATAATATGCAAAAATCAGCTCTATCTTCACTTAGCGAAACCCAATAGCAAAAAAAAAAAAAATCTAACAAAAAAATGCCTTTCAAGCTTGCTACCAAATGTAAATGTTAAGAACATGAGATTTGATGTTAAGGGCTTCATAAACTCACTAAAGCAAAAAATGAGCTCTTTTCATCAGGCTATTATTCAAATGTTACCATGCAGTTTCCCATATCTTTATCTACAAAAAAAAGGCAAGCTAGTAATGAGAAAAATATCCCCACCACCATCTCCAGAGTCACCACAACACCTCTGCCACAAAGAGAGGCTGAGAGAGTTGGGCTTGTTCAGCCTGGAGAAGGGAAGGCTCAGGGGAGACCTTATTGCAGCCTTCCAGTACCTGAAGGGGCTACAAGGAAGCTGGGAGGGACTTTTACAAGGGCCTGTAGTGACAGGACAAGGGATAACGGGTTTAAATTGAAAGTGGGGAGGTTTAGATTAGATATCAGGAAGAAATTCTTCCCGGAGAGGGTGGGGAGGCACTGGGACAGGTTGCCCAGAGAAGCTGTGGATGCCCCATCCCTGGAAGTGTCCAAGGCCAGGCCGGATGAGGCTTGGAGCAACCTGGTCTAGTGGAAGGTGTCCCTGCCCATGGCAGGGGGTAGGACTAGATGATCTTTAAGGTCTCTTCCAACCCAAACCATTCTAGGATTCTATGATTATCTTCTCCTGTTTGTTTAAGAGAGTAGCATGGAAAACAAAGATAAACGGTGACAAACAGACCAGCAACACTCCAAACCATACGGAAGAGAGTGTCTCTTCATTAAAAGAACCAAGTGGCCTATGGAAAAGATCCACACATCCAAGGTCATTTTTGTTTTACAGGACTTCACAGCAAATTTCTCCTCCACTAAGCTCTTACTAAATCCACCTCAGTGTTCTTAACAGAAAGAAATTTTTCCTCTTCATGACGCTGAGCTGCACTTCTTCATGCCAACGCTGGCATTATTACCACCAAAACACCGTGAGGCTTTGGTAATCCCACCAAAACGTTCACTCCTGCAAATTGGAGACTAAATGTTTTGCTCAAACCATAAAGTCTCCAAGGAACTCTCAGTTTTCATCCTTAAATATTCAATGTTTACAATGAAAGATTGGATACGCTGAGAAGGAACAGTGAGTAATTTATGTTCAGCACAAGGGCATGGAAACGCTGGTCTCTGGCCTCTTCTGGGGTGCTCTTCTGCAGAACCAGGGTCCAGGAAACTCTCCCCTACAAAACTCTCCCCTACAGATACCATCTGCACTCGGAGGGAGACTGCCTTCACCAACGAGCCAGGCAGTTCCTGAAGAGGAATGGCCGTTAGTTCAGCCAGGAACGCTGGGCCTCAGGAACACGTCTCTCTGAACACAGGATGATGCATAGAGCAATTACGTTTTGCTCCTGCCTGGGTAATGCCACGCCAGAACCTGCACCCGTTAGTGACTGTTAAATGAAGCAGCTCTGCAAACTGGCAAACATAAGGGAAGGAAATGCAAATACAAGCTGTTGTTCCTGCCGTTGCTGTCATCAATTCTCTACCAGCCTTGGGCCAAGCCAGTCAGGGATGCTCACACGCAACAGCAAAGTAATAGCCCATGAGACCCTCATTTACAGACCGAGATCATAAATTCGCAAAAGAAGGGTTTTCCTTCACTCGACGGTCAGTTTACAATGACAGAGTGTCAGAGATTAGATCAGCTCCACTTTGAATTCAGGTTCAGCCTCCGGTTTTGGCCATGGACACTTAGAGACAGCTGAAGCGGCCACATCTGCCATAATTGCAAGGAGATTAAGTGAAACCCTGGCAAACCCCTGGCAGAGACAGCAGCACAGCTCTGATCCAACGTTCAAACAGGCTTCTGGGTTGGATTCGCTTTTCTTTTCTATGTGCACAAACTCCACGCCATCCATTTGAACCTGGCAATGCTCTGCGCAAGACTATTCAGGCACCGCATTCTGTCATTATTGTATCTGATTCACCATTACTACTTGATAATATCCCATCCACACAATTAGAGTCTTGTCTCATCTCCTACATGTTTCCAAAAAAAACAAGCTCTAGAAGGAAATTCTCTATTGACTTTTCAGCATATAACTGCTGCCAGTAAGTGTAGCCTTTGGCAGTGGGAACTAGAAATTAAAATTATTTAGGGTCTTGTTTACCTTTACAAGCATCTTTCCTTGTTTCTGTTCTAGCAGGAGAAGGCAGTGGCCATGCAGAGGAAAATGCCAATATTGTTTGCTTACACGGCGTAATAGAAAGAAAACCAGCGCAGGCTGACTCAGAAAGGAAGGGCAAATACTCATGGGAATGCAAACGAAAATTACCGGGGTGTTTCTGAGGGAACTAGTGTAACATCCAGGCAGTCTGGATGGTTTTCCTGGTTTACACCAGAACATCCCCACTGAAATCACTGGTCATGTGTAAGCTCAAAGCTCTAGTACTAAAGAGTCCGACGGGTCCAAACATAGGCCAAGACTGTCCTAGAAATGGGGCATTTGATTTTAGGAGACATTTGCATTGTTTAATTAAGCTGTCAGCTTCAAGCTTTCTGCACATGTACACCTTAAACCCCGCCTGGAAAACACAGCCAACACCTACATCTTCACAAAGTACTTTGTCCTTTCTCTGTAACTCAGAACGGACCTTTCATTAAATTGGCATTTTGCAGCTCGCTAGACTGTGCAGCTCTTCAGGGAACCGCAAAGCAGAAAACAGTCCAGTTGTTTGGTTTAGCAATGAAGTTTCCCACACATGCACGCTAATTCATTCCATTGAAAAACGTCCCAACTAATCGCAACATTTACCCGTAGAGCACACGCGTGGCAGTCGCATTAACACACCAGCAGACAATGGCTCCAAAGGAGCTATTACCCTGTGCCAGGCCAATAACCCACAAACGGTAAAGGATTCTCACAAAAGACTCAGATGGTTTCCAAGGAGCCATTATGGCATATCAGGTAAATAAAATATTATTGAAATGTATTTTTTGCATTTAAATCACTTGCAGCAGGTGCATAGGAAGTAGCACGTAATAAAATGGCTCACATTCCCTTGAATACTAACGAGAATCAACGGAAGCATTTAGCAAAAAAGCAGCAGCAGCAGGTTCTTACCATGGCAAGAGGAACAATTCCCACAAACATGGTTCGGCTGACGAAGATCTCCGAGACCACCAGCTCGCTCAAGGAGTCGTCCCGAGGGTATTCCACCTGCCAGGTGATCTGCTGGGCTCCGGCCAGGCTGCTGGTGTTGTCGATCTCAAAGTCCATCTGCAGGATCTCATAGGAGGACATGTTTGCCCTGGGAAAAAAGAAGAAAAAAAAAATTTCCAGCGTCAGTAGGATGTAAATAACTAAATATAATTTGATTTGTCTTTTCTAGTCACCAGGACATTCACCATTAAATTCAACATGCAGACTCGAGATACTGACAGAGACCTAAATCAAACTACACGGTGGGCAGCAGCTATATCTGTAGATAAGGTGACACAATAGCTTTCCATCGCCTGAAATGCGAGTTTTTCCCATTAAATTCAGGCATTCATACTCCATAACCACAATGAACTTACAGAATAAGCCCCAAACCCTTGGAACTGCATTGCACAGATGTTGCTGAATTATTTAATACAGCATTATTATAATGTTGTTGCTGCAAACGCTGATGCTCCAAAACAACAGAACACTTGGCCATTCCTCATGCTGTATCAGAAACGAGTCCTTGGAAAAGGGGGTGGGGGGGTGGGGGAAACGTTTCAAACCCAAACTTGTCTGTATCTCAGTAAAAAAATGGATTTGCAGAAATTATACATGACAAGACACAGGGGTGTTATCCTTATTTTCAGTTCATGGAAACATTCTTTTCATCGGTGGCACAGAATTGTAATTCTACAGCGATCGTGATATATGTCTCATCTGGCTATAAAAGTGTAAAGGTAAAGAAATGGATGTGAACGCACAGCATCCAAAACTGTATTTAAAGATTACTTCTGCTTCTTTTGGTAACAACACCACATGCACTCTCCTCTGGTCCAGCACTATGTAAATATTAATAATTAATCCTCAGGTTAGAAAGACAGATCTTATCTTCATGTTATAGAGAAGAAAACAGACACTGAGATTTCACCAGCAGCACTCAGCACATCCACAGCAGGGACCTGTTTAGAAAACAGACCCTTGCTCATCCAGCGTTTTACTTCCACAAAAATTAAGGTACTTGATGAAGCGGCACGCAAGTTCCTGCCCCAATTTCCCAGACAGAGACCTGCAGTGTGGAGACCTGATGCAGCTTACAAAGCACGGAGGCAGGATGGAAAGCCAGAGAGCCTGACGGCAGACCCAACTGCTCAATCACATTCCGTTGAAGACACAGCCTGTGTTTCTCAATATTACTGAGGTTTCAGGGTACATGCTCATAAAACAGGTTAAAATCTGAATCTGCAGCATGCTCAGCCCTTCTGTAACAATTTGAATGTGCTCGTACTGTGAGCATGAGGTAGCTTGTTCCCATTGTAGGGAAGCATCCTTGCATGCAGGCAGTAACGATGCATCCTCTAACCGCATCCTCCATCCCACCCTGCGGTCCATTAGTTGTGTGCCCTTACCCTACAGCAGCGACTCCAAGAGCTGTGCTCAGAGAAGGTTTTAGCCTGCTGCTATGAGGAACAGGGACTTAAAACATCCTTTTCCTCCTCCCAACTGCACAGAGGCAGAAGCTGGTTTTGCCATATGTTTTCAAAGGCGCATTGTAAAGGAAAAAAAAAAAATCTGAACGGGAATTATTGATTTTCATGTTTCCTTTCTGACAACAAACAACACAAACATATGCTTCAATGCCTGGAGGATAAATATTTTTCACGCTGCCAGAAGATAATATCCACCTCCAGGCAAAACTAGAAGCTATTAAGGCATCTTTTGGGTGGCCAACCAGACAATCAGCAAAAAAACATTTAAGACAAGTATTATTACACAATACTAGGGATGTAATTAAACCAGTTCTGTTAAAAACATAACCACTACAGGCACCACAGCAGAGTGCTCAACTTCATAGTTTTCTGCGTATCACTTCTGGCAGTTCGTTTTATCTAAGTTACATCCAATTAATTTCCTCACAACACAGAAATACCATTTAGAGGTAAGCTCTACACTAGCTATGGATTCTAGCTATTGGGCCTATCAAGGTATGTTTAGATCTGCAGTTGAGGTTCAATCTGCTCAAGTCAAGAGTTGACACTCCCCAAACCATCCACAAGCGGTTTCAAATTCAGAACAAAACCACTGATGGAGGATTTTGCTTCAGATTCACCACTGAAATAACACGTCAGGTTAGTCTGCACTGATTAATCCACTCCACATGTCCCACTGATCAGCACTTCTTTAAGCTTGGTCCATCATGCCTTCAGTTATTCCTTTCCTGTTTTCTTTTTACCAATCCAAAATGTAACTGTAACAGTGGGTTTCTATTTTTAAGACCAGCTGGGATTCAGGTCTCCCTAAGAAAAGGTCATGTGTGTCTTGCCTGTACAGCAAGCAGCAGCAATTGCCAGGGAGTAAAATGACTCTTGTGCCTGTAAATACGCAAAGACCTTCACTGTATCCTCAGCGCAGCGATACAGCTATAAAAGACGGAAGTTTAAAGACAGACATGGTTATACACTGCTGGATTAGAAGTGAGCCTCTGTACATCTAGAAAAGAGCAGCAACTCGCATACATAAATCTTCCCCAGATCTAATACTGACGTAGGAACCGCAGCAAGCTGACTTCCCAGCTCTCCCAGGACTCAGGACGTCCTTGATCCTGGTTCCAAAGAGAATCCTCATCATCACCTGGATAAACAACGTGGCTTGTCAAATGTTTTCTGCTTCATCTCAGAAGCAAATCACGCAGCATGACTTAATAACATTGACTCACGAAGGATCCACTTTGCACCTGGATCTTTGGTGAAAGAGATGGACTCGCTGTACCCAACCATCGTTCACTTACGGAGTTTCCCCACGGAGTGTAGAGCTTTAGCAAACCAGCATTCAACTTTCTGGACTCCTTCATTCACCAGCAGATTCCAGTTACCTTTGAAACTGCAGGTCAATGAATTTTCTCTAAAATGACGTTTTCCCTATTTTTCTCTTTAGGACAAAGGTTCAGCTTTCAAGCAACACCAAGTGTCCCTGTATCTGAGGCACAGAGTACCCCACAGACTAATCCACCCTTGCTGAGCCTCTTCCCAGGTCACAACTACAACAAACCCTTGATAAAACCTGGAAAGCAAATTTTCTTCTTGCTCAGACTAGTGCCTTCCTACCAGCTGCTGCGTATCTCACCTTTCTGGGGCTTCTTTCCTGGCAGGAAGATTGGTACTAGAGTCAGAATTCTTGCAATTTATTAACCATCCTCTGGTACCGTGTGGGAGACCACTGCCTTTTTCCACGGCAATCAATGGAGGCTGCTACAGCAAAACCAGAGATAAATTAAGCCATAATCAAGACCTTAAAGGTTAGCATTTACTTTGTCAGCACCATTAGCTGATAAATCCACCTCGCAACACCCGTATCTGAATCTCTCTCCTGGCTATGCAGCATTACACTATCAGCCTTTTGAAAAGGAGTCGTTCCACCCTGCCACGGCAGGTCTTCAGTTTTTACCTGGTTTGTAGCTGGTGGCCAATATGTTGGTCTTTTTAGTCACTGTCGATCTGCAACCGCCTGGTGAAGACAAAATGCTACCAGTGGGAAAATTCACCAGCAGAGGAAACGACTGTAACTCATCCTCTTACCAGCCATTAAACCCCACTAAACCAAACTTTATCCTATACAGATTTTTCAGCTTTTTCTTGAGACTTATTCCATTTTTCTCTTAAATAAGTTTGCGCTATTGGAAAGAGTCTGGTGGAATCCAAGGACCATAAATCACTTCTCTTTTCCACATCTTTCTCCTCTTTTCAGTTAAATGTTTCTATTGCCCAGTGAAGTCTTTTCCCAGTTTAGAAGGATTTTGCCAAACCCTAGTTTAGAGGAGCAATAAAAAATAAAAAGTCAAAATTACTTTTATAAAAAAAGATTATTTCCTGCAAGCACAAGGAAAAGACCTTATAATTTTAGGCAGCTGGCATGCTTGCTAATAAGTCCATTTCTATGGAAATGAGTTCATAACTATTAATTTTGCTTGCTCCTGATCTATTCTTGATGAGCCTTTCAAATTTAGAAAAGCGCTTCATGATTCTCCCAATTTGGTAATTACTAACTCCCTTTGATGAATCCAGCCCAGTGTTTCAGACATGAGACATTCATTACACATTTTTCTTTCTGGTGAGAGGAGAAAAAGAAACCATGGGCTTGGATTTATTTCCTCTCCCAAACTCCAGCAAGTCATCTCTCTTCTTCAAATTGCAATTTATAATCCTATTTGTGCACTTTCACACTACAGCCTCTGCTACATACTAGGAGAACCCCCAAAACCTTGAGATTTCCACACAATTTCCTGCTGTCTAGCCTCATATATCTCTCATAAAGGAGGAATGACTCCTTGCACCGGTACTGGTGGGGGGTGACCTACCGGAAAGCAGCTCTGCAGAGAGACCTGGGGGACCAACAGCTGTCCATGTGACCTGTGCCCAAGGCCAGTGGTATCGTGGGAGGCACTGAGCATGGCTAGCAGGTCAAGGGGGGTGATCCTCCCCCTCTACTCTGCCCAGTGAGGCCACATCTAGAGTGCTGCATCCAGTTTCTGGGCTCCCCAGTTCAAGACAGACAGGGTTACTATGAAGGTCCACCATTCACAGAGTCACAGAGTAGAAGGGGTTGGAAGGGACCTCTAGAGCTCATCTAGTCCAACCCCCCTGCCAGAGCAGGATCCCCTAGAGTAGATCCCACAGGAACAAGTCCAGGCGGCTTTGGAAAGTCTCCAGGGAAGGAGACTCCACCACCTCTCTGGGCAGCCTGCTCAGTGCTCTGTCACCCTCACAGGGAAGAAGGGTTTCCTCAAATAGCTCTAATGTTTGAGTTTTTAGTACTACAAAATCACCTGGCATTGAAATATTACTGAATTTAATTTATCCCTAATTTTTGTCTAAGTAAAGCAGGGAATTATTGAATTAAGTACTGGAATGATACACAGTGATTGATGTTATGATGGCAGTGACAGTCTAAATAGTTAGTACTTACCTTAAATAAACAAATGGCTATTATTAGCTATTCAGAAAGATTTACACTGCTGTCCAAACTGAAGAGCCTGCCCCATACATTTGTAGAGAGAATGAAATACGCAGAAGGCCTCGGTGAGGGTGACAGGGCAGGGCACTTTGCCGTGCGTTCCAGCGGGGCGTGCCGGAGGCGCACGGAGGGTTTGCTGCGCCCGCTGCCAGCTCATCAACAATCGAGTTGACAAAAGTCAGACCCTTCTATTAGTGCAGTTGGCTATTACAGGAAATCATGAGTTTCACTCATTTATAAAATAATGTTTTCAGTAAATGGCAATCTGTTTGTGAGGCCCACAGCAGGGTAAACAAAACCCTAAAAAACTGGAGCAGACACTAGGTAATTGAAAATAATAAAATGTCTGGTATCGTGTTGCTTGAGCATCTTCTCAAGGTTAATAATGATCAATTCTTACTCTCTCTGACAAATTGTCACCAAATTCAATGAGCACAGGATTATATAAGCAAGGTACATTAGTTTATAAAATATTTCAGTAATACAGGTCTCACTCCTGTGATCTCAAGAGGATTAATTTCATAAGTAGGGTTTACTGAAGAGCAAACACTTACAAGAGGAGGCTTTTCAACGACTGATTGGAAATGCTCAAGACCCTAATTTCCTGCTGAAGTCAAATAAAGCAGCAGATGGCCAGGACCTCTTGGGGAAAAGATCCAGATTAAAGGTCCTGACCTTCTCCCCCTAAGGAAATTAAGATCCCAGCAGCCCAAGCTGAAGGAAATGAGAACAAACACCCACTAACGGAGCAGCATCCAGTTTCTGAAGCGCGAAGGTTTGCATACGGTCAGCCCGCACGCTTTGACGAGTGCTGCTCTCCTGAACGTGGGCACTGGGCAATGCCTTTAAAGGCAGGGATTCTTCTAGCAGCTACAACATCCTTAAGCACGGATCCTACTAGAGAACAACGTACTGGGATGAAGCGGCCACACCTTGTGTTACGTGCAAGTTTGACTTGATGATGATGATGGATGTTAAACCTGCCAGCCAAACGCCTTTTCTCCCGGCATGTATCATCTTCAGGAGGCTGTAAGAGCACAAAGCTGTACACAGGCTTGGAAGCAGCCTACTCACACTGTTCTCCCTGAGAAATTTGGTGACAATGGGCCTCATCCTGAGGAGCACTGGAGACAGGCTTGGCGAGAGCTCTGCATAAACGAGTGCAGGTATCCCTGCTGCAGTGTGGATGAGCATCCCTAGGAGCTAGGGCAAGGTACCTGTGCATCCTATTTCTGCAAGCTTTTGCATCAATGAAAACACTGCGATGACACAGTGCCACTGCCCCTTGCTGCGTAGCACTCAAAGGTTTTTGTTTTGCTGAGGGAAACCGGACAGTTGGGGTGCAAGACAGGCACAAAGGCTTGGCTTACTCTTCTTCCATGCCACAGCTCAGAAGGGCAAGTCCCAAAGAAAGAGGACTTGCACAAGGACAGGATGGATGGGAGGTTGCAAGTAAATCTGCAGGGATGGAAAAGGTTTGCTTGGTTTCCTCTCATGATGCATTTCAAAAAATCACAATTTGCATTTTGCTCTGCTGTCTAACTGAGAGCTTGCTCTGTTGACCCATTTCCTTCATACCAACTACAGACTTTTTCAAAGTATTTCTTGGTGCCTGATCTTGTTTTTCTTTCGCTGCCATAAAAATTAATGCTCTTCACAGATGCATGGGCAATGTAAATGGCTACAGAGGATAAAACCAAGCTGCTAAATCCGTTAAGAATGTATGGATTGACACAGCAGTTTTAATAATCCAGTAAAAGCCATAAAAAAATGAGAAGAAAACATTTTTGTTCAAAACACACCACCAAGACCCGATATTATTCACGTTATTTTGCTTAGCCAACGTTTTCCCACAACTGAAAACAATAAATCTAGATAATGAGCAAACCTTTTAAGCTCTTCAGCTCCTTCCACTGCCAATTCACAACTGCACTGCTCACTAACAACTTGCAATAACTTCCACTTTATTTGATTTTATCAACATCATCATGACAACCCTGGAGACGACTGAGACAATTGCTTCAATTATTTTTATTTGCTTCCACCCTTGTGCCAGCGTACAGAAATTCTTCTGGTAAAAGAGTCCTTAGATACTGTTTTAGTTAGCCTTTAACAAAACAGGACTTTTAAGACCAAATTCAGTATGGGTGTAATTGGTGGGTTCCACTGGTACATGTATTGCTGGGGCACTGGGCGTCCATTTGTTCCTTTCTCATGACTCTTCCCTTCTGCAACAGCATGTAATGTTTTTGGGTTTTAAAAAGCATTTTAACTGTACTGGAATATTTTTCTGATTACTGTTTAGAACCTCTTTATTGCTGTGCTGTGTATTTCTTAAAATAAAGCTTCTGTGCCAGGAGAAAACATCTTGCTGGGGAACATGACAAATGCGTCCAGTAAGAAATTGGGGCCAGGGTTTAGCCAATGTTGGAAGCAAATATAGAGGGAGCTATTGTTGTTTAAAAAATAAGAATGATTTTATGTGAAAGATTTATGCTGAATCCCAAACATTTAATAAATATCAACAGCCCAAAGGGTGATTATAATTTTTCTTTAACTATTCAGAAACTCTTACATATTTGCATACCATAATCACATGGTGCATTACCAACGTTGCTGTGCAAGCAGCTGAAATAAATTCTAAAGCAGAGATGGATTTTCAAAGAACCAATGACTGAATATTCGAGATCATAAATCAGTGATATATCATCTTTGCAATGCAGGAACTCACATACAAAGACCCTCCCTTCACAGACTTTCAAAAGGCCTTTAAAAGAACAAGAACACAGCTCTGGGAGGCACTACTCTACCCTGGGCTGTGCTGCAGGTGAGTCGCCCAAGGCACGGGTGTCTTGAGCCTGGCTGCACCTAAAGCCAACGCCGCAAACAGCTCACTTGGCTTCAGAGAAAATCGAGCAGCGGGTCGGAGGCATCCAGACACTCGACGGTGGAGACAGGGAATAGACCCTAAAAGTTACTGCCCGGAAAGCCATGGTGACTCGCTGCAATGCAATGGGACAGACTCTGGGTCTATCCATAACGCCACTACAACAGCCAAGGAAATAAGTTTCCTGCAGGTAATTAGGCAGAAGGAAAAGGCCACTCTAATTCAGCTCCTCCGCCATCCCTACACCATGTGGTTGGCTACCCGCCCAGCGTACCTGAAGATGCTTCATTCAGAGCTCTTTCCCAGCCAACAATGAAACAGAAGATGTGCCACAGTCTCATTTACCTGTACACTCTTCCAGAGTTCTTGTGAGTCTCAGGAAGAGTGACTCTACATGACAGCTCCGGAACTCATACAGTTATGTGCATAATTACAAATACGTATATGTAACATACACATATGTACACAGCTTCCTCATCTTCCTGGATGGAGAACAGAGCTTGGGTAGGTGGCCTGGATGCACCCTAATGGCTCAAACTGCATTTTCCAACCATGTTTCCTTGGCATGTTAAACACCTTGGGATTTTTATATGCTCGACATTAGCATTAAATGATCAGCCTCTTTTGGATACCCCAAATGCATCGGAAAAGAAGAGCCCAGCTAAACCCAGGAGAAAGTTGCCAGTAACTCAGTTGCTGTTTGGATTTCAGAATTACAATTGAGGTTGACAGCTGGATCTCCTTGGGGAGAAAAACCTAGCAGGGGGGATCTAAAGATGCAAACTCCCCACGCGCTGAATTTATGAATGAAAGGGGAGACAAGCTGCAGACTGACAGGAACATACCTAATGTGCTGGAGGATACCCAGGAACAGTGACAAATGGTGCTCTCCTCTTGAGGATTTAAAAAGCCTAATTCAACACCTTTTGAATTTAATCCTTTGCTTAATGGGCAGACAGTATGAACGAGTAAATAACAGAATGCCAAGCAGCTAGCAAGGACAATGGGAAATCTAAAAAGTCAGGGGGTTTTCCTTTCTAGAGCTTGGTAAGAGTGCACAGGACTCATGAGTCTGCTGTGGCAGCTACCACAATACCACCCGCACGAAATAATTAAAGAACAAACCAAAATAGGAACATGGGCAAGAATTATTTTATTCCTCCTACATTCTCTTCCAATTTAAACAAGATTAAGCAGCTAATGAATTAGACCTACCTTTCTTTGAATCTATGGTACTCTCAGATGGAGAGATAATGTGCAGATTGTCCTGTGGCTAATTCACACTTCTGCTAAGGAATAAATGTCCATGAAACATCCTCAAAGAAGTTCAGGCAGGGATCAGTGCAGCCCATTAACATTAACACAAGCAGGATCTCCTCTCCCCTTCGCTTCCCTGAGAGACACACAGTGTGCATAAAATTGTCTTATTTTACAGGCTGATAATTATGTCTCAGAGAAGAGCTGAGCTTTTCCTGTCATTGCTGATACCCGCTGAACAGACAGCAGAAACGTGGAACTGGGACATAAACATCCGTTTCCCATGTTTTAATTAATAAACAAGATTAATGACTCCAGCTGAGCAAACGTGGGGTGGATCAGGGTCTGCAGTCAGAGTATGAGCAGAAGGAGCCACCTGCAGTAATTCTTTGTACCTCCACCCTTAGCTGGTCCAGACCAGCTTAGAGCCCTGATCTTTGCAACAAAACTCAAAGCTATAATGTCAGTCAGCCCATTAAAAACCTATTTTTGTCCTAAAAAAATGAATCCAAATTTCCCTAGAAGTGCAAAGATAACTCCGAATAACAAAAGGCAGAGGCGTGGATTTAACATTTCTCTTTTTAAAAACCATTCCACAATTACTTTCTAATGGCATGAAAGTGAGGTCAGCACAAGGGTCACCACGGAATGTCTCTGGGTCACCTCTGCAAAGGGCAATCACTACTTGGTCACACTTGCAAGACAATGATTTCCCAACACGTGACGAATTCCAGCGTAGTGACAGCTAATGGGGGGCTGCTGGATGTTTTTCTGAGCTAAGGTCATTCCACAAATAAATGAGTTCAGGCACAAGTGAGTAATAAGTGAGGTTAATTCATTTAAGGCTCTGAAAAGGAATAATTAGAAATGGAAAGGGGATAAGTGGTGTTCCACCCCGCCTTCCCCACTCCCCTGTTTGTCTGATAAAATGGCCCCTCGGGACCTCATTTCAATGCATTTCTTCAGCAGCCTGGGATGGACTGGGGCTGAGCATCCTGGCGAGCTGCTCACTGCCTCGTCGGGAAGAATCACCGCTCAGGACATCCTGCGTTTTCTCAGGGAGTCAGAGCAGTGTATCCCCCAAACAGAAAAGCAACAAAAATCCTGGCTGGGTGCCTACGACTCCCTGATCACCCACCGTTACAGGCACACAACGGGGAGGATTGTTCTGCTTCTTCATCTTCCTTGTTAAAGATGTTACCCACACACTAGCACCAGCTGTCAGACAAAGAGTCAGATCAAAGGATTCCTGAGAAAAGGAGACGGGTTCCTGCACGCACTGCGCATCACTCAGCTACGTACCATATCCCTAACACGAAGGGTTAACGTACAGCAGAATTTACACAATCACCCTCCTTGGACTCCTCTCTTCCCCGAATCTCCCCAGGATCTCGTTCTCTCTCCCCTCTTCTGCTGCCCTCCCAACTTCCCTTCCTCCCCGCACAAGAATATGCTCAGCCCTGGAACACCGTTTAGCTGAAAACCTCCGATTTTGTCGCGTCCCGGCATTCCGAGACAGCTGTATTTATGCCTGTTGCTGGGGGGAGGCATGCGGGAAGCAATCAGCGCTCGTGCTTTTTCAACAACCCCTTTCAAAACACTTCAAGAGCCCCGACAGCGATTGACGTCGAGATGCACAGCAAAAAAATTCGAACTCTAATTCAAATGCCCCCAACTTCGGCTCCCCGCCACCTACCAAACGCCTCGCCGGACACACGTCCCCAGCCCCTCAGTGAACGTGCTCAAAGGCGTGAAAACCCAAATCCTGCCAGCCAGGCGTGGGAGAGGTCCAGGGCGGGTTTACATCAGCAGGTTGCACTCCAGCACCTCTGCCGAGTTCGGCAGCGCTTTCAAGTGCTCCCATCTTGTTCTGAGAGAAACTCTGTCACCGCTGGACTATTTGAGAGGAAAAGAAGAAAGAAACCCATGGTTTAAAACAGTGGCTAAATGGACACCGATTGCAGTAATCGCATCCATTCCTCTGCCCAAAGTCTTGTATTTCTAATACGTGCTGATAGGTGCATTCACAACATGATTAACTGCCTCCAGACAAGAATGGCTATTATGTTTAACAGACTGATTAGCAAGTGACAGAGCTACAAACTGCACTGCTAGTAAATTGGCTGCTTTTAAATTACAGCAGCTCTTTTATGGTTCCATTTTTAAAATGCAATGGTTTGTCACACATATGCAACGTAATTCCTGTCTGGCAATAAGTAATAGAGGATACTGAGCTTTTAACTTTTCATCTTCAGATCTCAATTAAAGCACTGCTCATTTGCTTTTTAATTACAGTGAAATCTGCGCCATACGCAGCACTCATTAGGCAGCATCCTCTCTGCAGTACTGGTCTCCCAAAAACTATCCGTGAACACAAGGACAGCGACTCTAGTCCACTTCTTCTAGAAGTTCTACCTTACTGAAGTTCTACATTATTTAAGGCACCGTTTCTGCTGGTGCTGTCAGCAGTCAGCTAAGACATGATTTATCGTATTCTTCCCAGCATTTCCTTCATTCCCTCACCTTACTGCTACCGGCACCTTGCCCACGGGCTTTCACAGAAGCCCCAGTGGCCTCAGAGCAAGGCCAAGGGAAGAAGTGCCAGGTCTGTGCTGCCAACAGCCCCACTCATGCCCCCCAGGACAGAAATCGGAGCAGAGATGTCAAACCTGCCCTCCGCCAAGCCCGGCCTTGGCACAGGGCACACGCCTGCCACAGCCAGGGCGTTCATAGCGCAGGCGAAACAAGCCCCTCAGTCACTCCCCGTAGGTTACAGCAACGCACAGTGGGGTCGGGGCACAGTCCCCAGCCGTGCTCCGGAACACCGTCGGGTGTGCGTTCTGCTTTTGCCGACTGCTCTTGTTCTACCGCTGCAGCGTATGAGAGCACCAGCCTGGCATTTGGGCCCTCTGCGCGTTTTGTACAAACCCAACTATAAAGGCATCCTGACCCCAGAGAGCTTGTGGTCCACAAGACAGACACAGAAAAGAGATATAACCATCTGCGCCAATTTAAATTCATACAGAAAGCACAAACCCTTTAAGTACAAATTTATCTAGAGTCTTTCAAGCTCAATGACATCATGTACTTCAAACCAGCTTATTTATAACATAAAGCTTAGTATAGCTTGTAAGGAGATAGAATAAATCAATTTGCTCTATCACTGAACTTCATCAGATACAATACAGATGGCTCTGCTACCATGGTTAAAAATAACCTACACACTTTTAAATCAGCTCAAGGCATTTATCAAATTAGGAAACTGGTGGAGGAGGATGCTGTCTAGCTTGTATACAGCAATGGGAATATCCACCCGGCAGCTCCGTGCTCTTATTAATCTTATCTCATGTGTTTATAATTTTATTCTGGACACTCAGCTGAACTGGGAGAATTCAGCTTCCCAAATAATTTATCTTTGCTAAATAGCAGGACAGAACAACCTGAAGTTGGTTTTTGGATGTAGATAAGAGGGGAAAAGAAAAAAATCATCCAAAGGGCAACCTGACTGAACATAAAACACTTCAGGAACAAAACCCCTGCAAAGCAAACCTGGCGGCCTGGCAGAGTCCAACGCTTCACACTGGATAAAAAAGGATGATGGGAATTAACAGACCCTGAGAGGAAAGCCCTGTAGCTAATTAACCGTAGGGAGATTCACAGAGTGGAAAGGGTTGGAAGGGACCTCTATAGATCAGAGAAGGGGCCCTGCAGATCCTGGTGTCCTCCTGCACAGCCCTCAGCTGGTCGGCTTGTGCTTCCCAGGTGATGTGCACCAGGCAGGGAGACAGGGAGCAGAACGCCCCACAGTCCTGCAAAAACACTGCTTGAAGGATGAAATCCATTTGTTTCTCAGCTTTCATCGCTCCTGTTCTCACATTCCACCCACAGAGGGAAAATTAGGTGTTGATGTTTGCTCAGGATCTATTTACCAAAGGATTTACTGCAAGATATTTGAAGGAGCTCTGCCCAGCTATTCCCAATGGAAGGAAAACCACGATGCCTCGGTGTCTGGAGAGAGGGCGCAAAGCCAGCATGAACATGCCCGAAGAGGCAGGGTCAGCCTCTATGCTGGAAGAAAATTCCAGCTCCGGTGGAACCCCTGCAAAACAAGGAGGAGAGCTCATGCTGTGACTGCTTTTAATATTTTTTTAAACCAGGTACAACAATCTCCTGGGTCAGCCAGAGCTTTGACATCCACTGCCTACGATTTTTCTTCATAACGAGCTCCCTAAAGAAGACCAAAAGCCTTTGCAACTCAAATAAAGCCAGATTTCATCACAATAAACCTCGAATATGTAACTTATTAAACCGGGAAAACTCAAAGCAACTAGATCAAACAGGAGAGGAATGAAAAGGCTTTATAGCCAGCTCTCCCCCTGGATCAGGGTGTCACCGCGGGTCCTCCACGCTCCGTCCCAGCTAACCTAGAGACTTGTTGAGCTCCAGCACACCCTGCCCCACAGCAGGCAGTGCCCAGGCAGACCCCTCCATGCCCCCGCAGCTGGCTGCCCGCTCCCCTCAGCCCCTCTGCACCAGCTGGTGGCCAGCTCCATGCCGGATTGGGATTATAACAGGCTCCCAGTCCAGCGTCCAGGTCCCTGTAAAATCTCTTGGAGTCAGCAGCTGACCAAAGGAAGACCTACTACTTATTTGAGCACCGAGCACCTAGGAGATTACTCCCTCAAAGTGCAGGGCAGGAGCACACAGGAATTTTAACCCTCTGAAGTCCATGCGAGCTCTACAGCTGCTTTCCATGGGTAAAAGACCAACATCTATTTGCATCTAGATCTAATCCTTTTTCCTGAGGAGGACCATACATTTTAAAAAGTAATAATCAGAATATAATAAATTTTGGCTAGACTATCAAGTTTAAAGTTTGCTTCTGCCTTTACAAGATAAATTTAAGAAAAACAAGATCCCATTAGAATTCATTAGATACACACTTTAGCCTTATTGCTTATTAAAATATATATTAGCTGTTCCCTACTACTTCAACTGATCAGCTGCATCGTGCCCATATTTTGGTTTTGAAAGGATTACAACAGCACATCTAATTATGTCAATGCTTCTGCAGGTTATAATTGAAAGTGAGATCAGCTGATAAACTGCTTTTGATAAGGCTTCACATACTAGAAGAAGGCAACATTCATCCCCTTCTGGTTTTGCTCCTTTGCGGTAGCATTAGAAATGCACAGAACTTGCTTCTCTTCTGCCCTTGCTCATTTAAAACTCACCTCTGTCTCCTGAGACACCCGCTGCTCCCTGCAGCATCCCTCTCTGTGCTGCCTCCTGGGACCTGCACCTCAATTTCCCTTTTTGGTGCCATTTGGCAGCCAACCCCATCTCACCATTCCCACTCTACCTCCTCTTCACAGCACCACCAGGTCCCCTTGGCTCAGTCCCCTTCACCACACCCTACAATCTCATTTTTAATTAACCAATTAACCCATTACCAAACTGCAGCTTTCTGAAACACCTGGAATGCAGAGGATCCTCCCCCCAAGGGGAAATACCAGCAAGAAGCACAAGAAGCCACATAAGCTGAAGAGGGAGCATGACCAACAGTAATCCTCAGTACTCCATCAGAGCTTAGGGGAACCCTTCTGAGCTCACTCTAATGATGATTTTGGGGACAGCGGCAAACACAACAGCTCGACCACAAATATAAAGTGAATTATTATGAGTGCAATAAACATGGACAATAAAACATATGAGCAATTATAGGGTTTTTACCTGCTCTGTGAAGCTGTTTACAGCACCCAATCTGGAACCATGGGTCAAATTTAGCTTTTGACATAGATTAGGTCTGAAGAGCAGGAGGGGTGTGTTTTTTTTTAAAATAAGTCCATTTTCAAAAATGACTTCTGAAAGACAAAAAAACCTTGAGGGTATTTTCCTCTGTTCATAAACTGAATATTGAAACTGGGCTACAAGAGAAATGCAGCTTCTGCCATGTTTCCCACAACATGGTATTAAACAGCACTCTGAGGCTTCCGAGTCCTATTTGTTTTTAAATTGCTTTTAACACAGGAACATCAGGTTAATGAGTTTTGTCCAGTTTGACTGGAGGCACTGAAAGAGACACTGCATAATTCTGCTTCTTTTAAAGTAATACCACATTGTTTATTTTGGGGGGAAACAATTACATCCTCAGCACAGGACCATGGAACAATCGAGGAAGTCTAGCAAACCTGATACACTGAAACATCGGAGGAGATTGGGAAGAATTTATGAAAAGAATGAGAGATTTCAGAAATCAAGGGAAATATTTATTGAAGTGAAGAATCAGAGGGAAGAGAGACTGGGAATTTATTTAAAAAAAATGAAATCTGTACTTTTCAGCACTTTTTTATTCAAACCTGTCACCTTCAGAATTCCACCCCTTCAAAATGCTTCTCACTGGGGCACCATATAAACACAGCCAACTGTGGGAGGTGGGTGTAGATTATCAGCTTTAGCCGCAAGACTTGTACTGCTGCATATCATTTTCAGCAGAGGGAATGCAGAAAGAGCAGAAAACCCCCTAAAATCAGGAAGCAGATTCGAAGGCAGCCTATGGAGGTTTTTTACTAGCACCTGTTTTCATCAAACTGCCTTAACTGGGTTTTACCATTTGTGAGTGACTGCAGGAGCTATTGCTTTAAATTAATTTCAAATAACACAATTCTCAGTTTGAAAGTTAAAATGCGAGTGCCCCAAGGAGACCTGCAAAGCAGAACAAACACGACAAAGGCTCCTTTCCCCGCACATGGGACTTGAAGTCCCATCGGCTTTAAACTACCTCAACACTGGTCTGTACAAACTGTTTGCCTTTGGCTTGTGGGACCAAGAACACAAAGGGCTTCGTGGGACCAGTGTAAGGTTGAAGCTTCATCGTCTTGCAGCCCCCTCTCCTCACGTATTTTTGTCTCCTAGACTTGACTTCTCCATCACCTTTCCCTAAACAAAGTGTGTCGCAGCACATAGTGAGCTCCAACGTTGGATTTGGTAGCAACTCTCCCATTCCCTGAGCACAAGCCCCCTCCTTCCTCTGCTTTCAGGAGAAAACAGGGCTCCATGTCCCACACAAGTGACACAATCCTGGGACACGAGAGCTTCATCTGCAGCTCAGCCCTCGGGAGCAAAGGACCAAGCTCCCTGGCCAGAGCCCTGCCCAGGTCCTGCCGTGGAATCAGGGGCAGCACGGAAAAGACAAATAATCCACTCGGACCATGTCTGCTCTCCCTTATTTACCAAGCAGCCAAGGCCTGACTGGAAACTGGCTTCCAGAAATGAAGGAACCAAGATGGGAAAACTGCAAGATCAATCAGACGTGTGTCTAGCGCATAACCCAGCAGGCCACGATGTCTTTGGAGATCCGCAAGCAGCCAAGAGATGACAATAGTCTAATTAAAACAGCAAGCTGCAGAATGTCTCCAAAAGGCTTTCCTTCCCATGCAGCCCCTGCTCAGATATGAGGCAATGAAGTAAACATCAAGTTGCCCTGTGAGTTGTTTCCATAAAGAAAATACAGATAATGAGGCATCCCTAAAAACTCTTCTTTTTTTTTCCTTTTAATCTGAAATTGAGAGGACCATGTGAATAAAAGGGATGATGTCTGAGGCAAAAGGACAGATGGTTCTGCTCCTGGAGCAGTGCACAAAAACGAGGCTTATTACAAGCCTTTTATTTTACTTAGGGTTTTTATTTACTCTCTCTCTACTCATCTATTCATCTACACATTGGAGTACTGAAAATTCAAGTTCTTGTTCTTCTGATTCATATTCAAATCAAACACATACGAGCACACAGCACAGCTTTCAGCGAGGAAGTTTCAAGAGTGGTGTTGTGGATTTTGGGGGCTATTTTTTTTTTTTTAAGTGTATAACAAGCCAATTACAGAGGCTGAATCAGTACCTTTTAGATGAATACACAGGAAATGAGAGGAACATGGCAGTGGTGACACATCTTCCAGCCTGAACTCCCTGGAACATGTGGTGTATCCTATTATTTTATGTATAATGAGTAACTTGTAATGTGTTTATCTCATCAAGAAAACCACTTTTCCCCTCACTTTTGCATTCCCTGGGTGCTTAATGAAGTGGGTTTGCTTTTGATGAAGGTAAGTACATAAATAATCTCTTGAGAACGATTCCTGTCCTTCGGTCACGGACTCTATAGATGCACTCATGTCCTTAGCTGCCAAGAAAAAAACAGCCACGGCCACCTGCTTCAAAGGCAGCGGGGACAGATTTTCCACGAGGCAAAGCAATCAGGTAAGGCTGATGCCATTTGCATTCTTGAAGGCGTTTGCAGCGTTATTTCCTTGACACTGAGTCCCCATTGGGTTCTAGCAGCAGCCACACACACGTGCGGTGACCCTCGTGTTGCACAGGCACCAGCGGTGCCCTGCTGCACCCTCCAGTGCCAGTGTCTCAGACCACGGATCTGCCGTGCTGAGCACCGCAGCCTCACCGCAGGACTCCTGGCCAGACCCCAGGTCTCTCTGGCCCTGCAGCCAACACACAAGCTACAGCTGACAGGCTCTGGCAGACTCCAGGGTGACCAGAGAGTCAATGGGAAGGGTTTTTCCATCTAGAATTATTGACCCAGCAGAAAACACAGGAACCAAGTATGAGAATATCCTGCTGGGCTGAGGTTTTTTAAAGGCTTTGTTGAATGCATGTTTCAATCAAAACATTTCAGACCAGTCCAATAAAATGGGATCACCGAATGGTTTAGGTTGGAAAAGATCTTTAAGACCATCAAGTCCAACCACTAACCTAACACTGCCAATACACATAAATACCACGATTTAGAGCAACTTTATCTGAAATAAGGCACCGCATTAATAGCTTCCTGGCTGAACACTAAACACCTGCACACATTCCTGTTAGGAAACCATTCCAAAAACAAACTGCCAAGCAGTCCTACGTATCAGACGGCTGTTACAGCGGTGGCTCCTTCACAGGGTTTGGCTATTGAAGGTACATCTTCCGTCTTGATGGCCACCAGTACCTCCATTCCCCGATGGAAACATTGGAGGACTCACTAACATGGAAGGCAGCAGCCCCACAACAGCCACACCACGATACTCCACGTAAACTTAGAACGGAAGTGACTCACGTCCCGCAGAGCATACAAACAGTTTAGGCAGACAGAGTGTGCACATTCAAAGCAGATGTGGGAATAGCCACGTTCCTGCAAAGAGCACGAGACCTACAGACACCAGAACCAGTTGGGTGAGCCGTTGTTTTCTGACTGGTAACAAAGTTGTCCTTGATCCACCTGGATCATTGCTCCAGTTGTGGAACAGCTGAGCAATTGCTACCAACTGAGCCATCAGTACTACAATCAGTAGCATAATGATACCTGTTCTCTCACATAAAACGTATTTCCTTCCCGCACCTTTATTTCTGGTCTTTAACCTTGGGAAAAAATCATACGCTTTCCAGTTAAAGAGAAGAAAGAAAAGAAGAAGGGGATTTAAAGCTAATAGTCATCACTATCATCATAATAAATTTATGGGAAATAAATTTAACTATTGCCATGGCAATCTGGAAACTGTCCTATTATAATTAAAAGGATAATTCCCTTTCATGATTTTAACAAACTCATAAATTAAAAATTTAGGACAGTTTTGCCAGAGTAAATTTATTTGCATGCATTACAAACCACAAGCTCTCGTGGGGTTTTCTCTCTAACTCATCATGTCTTCTATATGTACCTTTATACAATGTTGTAGTAATTTTCATCTGGGGGCAACAGTGCACATATGCTTTCATTTTACTCTGCTAGATGCGTGCAAATCTGTTCAATAACAGAAAAATGCACATTGAGCAAGCAATTCTTTAGGCTAACAAGTACAGTTGCAGCAGCCCACTTTGCAGGTGCCTGTACCTCAGTTGTTACACTGAAGAAACACCAAATCAATTAAAAAGTCTTTTTTTGTTGTTTTAAAAGACTGACGAGGCTTTTAAATCAAACATTTCATCTTCTAATTTGAACCGAGTATGTTTCAATTTAATTTCAACTTAACTGGGAGTTAAAAAATTGAAACTTTGGCCTATTTGGGCCTCGACTCCTTCAAAATCAATTTATCATCACTTCATATCCACTTAGCGCCGTTTCTAATAGCAGCTTTGGAGTTGTCACCAGCAAACCAAAAAAGCAGCTAACAGAGAGCGCTAGGAGGGACTATCGCTGCCATTCAGCCACAAGCAGATCAGACATGGAAGACCCCATGCCACATTTGCAGGACCCCTCCTATCCACAGGAGAGCTTTGTGCTACCCTTACTGCCTGTGCAATGTGTTCACGAGAATGTCACGTATCCTGGGTGTGAGAAGCTTTTCAAGATGGGTTTTATTCAGAGCCACAGTGAGCAGTGGCACCAGCCACAAACTTACCTACTCAAGGGGACTACGGCATGCAGCAGGAAAACTCACAGCACACCATTTGCACATGAATCTACAGACTAAAGTAATTTGCAAAACCTACTTGGCAAATAATTTCCAAAGTTAAATAATGTAGTGAAACCACACACAGTCTGTGAGCAATTCAAAACAAGCAGAAGCCAAACAAAGCTTTCGCTACAGGTCGTACACTGAGCTCAAGAAATGAGGTTGAATAACTCACTCTTAAGTTTTGCTTTGTCACCCATTATGGTACAACACGGAGCAAAAATCTTTGCTGAAGAACGAAGGTATCCTGTTTAGAGTTCCACTCAGCAAGGATTTTACATGGTTTGCAGGTGTCAGTCACGGGTGAAATACAGACCGTGATCCCTGTTGCTTGAAATACAGATGTCTATAAACAGTCTCATAAAACAGGTACTGTCTGGAAAACTGCTGCTTTTTTGTAAACAGAAAAATTAGACACAGGCTTGTTAGTCAGCTGAAATGAAGATGCTTCTGAAGACTGTAAAGGGACACAAATTGAATTTATAAGAAAATATTAACTGTAAGGACATTTAGTATGTAATTATTTAAGCAGAAGACTTAATACATACATAAACAAGCTCAGTTTATAAACTCAGTTTTTAAAAAACTGGTTCAGTTTCGGAAAAAAAAACCCCAGCACTGGTGTTAGGCTGGTAATAGTGTTTAGGATGCCTCTTACTTTTTATCTATAAAGATGTATCATATTAGATGTACAATATTAAATTGGGAGGAAATGCAAACATTACCCAAGGCAAAGAATCAGGAAAAAAGCACCCACAGAGAGCATATACAGAAGTAACTAGCTGCATGGAAAAATAAAAATAAAGCGGCACATCTCAGGAGGCATAAACACGCTACAGTTTGGGGAGCAGCAGAACGATTGAAACTGAGCTTCAGACTTGGATCTAACAAGGTCCAAGTGAGACATTTCCTGACACTGGCACTTTTTTCATAATGGTGCTCTCCTTGGTGGGTTCTCTGACATCCAACGGGCACAGAGGTGATGCTGTGGCTTTTCCATCAGAAGGAGCCCTAACGCAGACTCTCTAGCCAGCATGCCAGATCATCCAGAAAAAGATGATGACTCCTGGAGGAACTTTCATGGGAATAGAATTAAAGAGTGAGGTACTGGTAGAGAGGCAGGAATTCATCAGTACTTGACAAGTACTATCAAAAAAAGAAATGACTTGGTATACTACCCTGCACAGGATTGGAAAAGGAACTGCATCACTCCAGAAAGAAGAGGGAAAGGGCACGGTGTTGCCAGTGTTACCCGATGCTCACGTGGACAGCCAACTAATCAATGCCTACACCGCTCCCAGGAGGCACCAGGGCTGCAGAATGGGGCCCCTCCTGACTTGCTCAAAATCACACAGGAACTGCAGCAGAGCACGAGCAGGAACTACATCCACCTTCAGTTTGGTTTAACCTTTAACCTGTACTCCAAGCACAAGGACAGGCTGGGCAGAGGATGGACTGACAGCAGCCCTGAGGAGAAGGACTTGGGGTTGCTGGTGGGCAAGAAGGTGGCCATGAGCTGGCCATGTGCACTGGCAGCCCAGAAAGCCAACCAGATCCTGGGCTGGATCCAGAGCAGCGTGGCCAGCAGGGCGAGGGAGGGGATTCTCACCCTCTGCTCCGCTCTGGGGACACCCCCCCTGCAGTTCTGTGTCCAGCTCTGGGTCCCCAACAGGAGAAGAACACAGAGATGTTGGAGAGAGTCTAGAGGAGGCCATGGAGATGCTCCAAGGGCTCGAGCACCTCTGCTATGGTGACAGGCT
>NW_010248021.1:232054-232821 GCF_000690775.1 Eurypyga helias
TGGTCTAGTGGAAGGTGTCCCTGCCCATGGCAGGGGGGGGCTCTGGGGGGGCTTTAAGGTTCCTTCCAACTCAAACCAGTCTGGGATTCTGGGATTCTTCAACAGGGCCACAAGACCTTCACAGCCTTCATAACACATGTCCTAAAGCACACACACATGCCACGTGGAAAAAGGCCCACCCTGGCCTGCTCTCCACCACTGAGGACGGTGCATCGGTCTCTGCAGGTCAGCGTCAAGCCTTTACGGTGGCAAGCGCAGCTTCACAGTAGATGGGAAGCCTGAAGCCGATGTCTGTACAGCTGCAGCCTGGCACCACCTTGCTTGGTGGCTGCCAGTCTGAGATTTTCATGGATGATAGTGTTCAGCAACACCAGTGACCATCTGTTTCTTCCTCTTCTTCCTTCTCCTTTGCTTCTGCTTAACTCAGTCGTAAGTGACCAAGATATCCTGGAAGCAAGGGCAGAATAAAATTTGCAGTGGATGATACAGCATCTACTGATTTAACTCCCAGGGAAAGGAAGAGTTCCAGAAATGCAGCGAGGCTTTGAAGAGGGTGTAACGTAGAGGGTTAATGGAGAAAATGGAGCAGCCTGAAGGTAAAGTCATGGTGGTCATCGGTGCGATACACTGTTCCCCTGGGTCCTGAGGAGCAAGACCCCATGGAGGGTGTGTCGGAAAACAGGGATGATGTGACTGCAGTGTGCTGTAACCAAAAACAACGGCAAGCCATCCCTGCTCATCTCTGCAGCAGCCAGCTATGCAGGGGG
>NW_010248021.1:232852-247609 GCF_000690775.1 Eurypyga helias
TGGAGATCAGTGGCTTCACCCACATGCACTCTCTACTCCACACGCTAAGTGCTTTCAGGCAAGCGATCATTGCGATGCTTTGCATTTCCATGCCTGCAGCCCACATCTTCCCATGACAACGTACCAGAGAGGTTTAAACTTTCCTCCTAGGGATTTAGATTAACGGAGGCATGCCTACACCACCTCTAATTCTGCTTTAGAATTAGAGGCTTTGCCTTAGGAAAATTCAAATCCAATGTCAGCAGTTTATCAGATGGCTTCTAGTTCAGGGACATATTAAAGGACAAGACCTGATTCTGCAGCCAAACGGCCACGTGCAGGCCCGTGAAGCACACACTGTAAATCACTGTCACTCAGCCAGGCTGGGCAAGGGAGGAGAAGAGGAAGCATCCCGCACGGAGCAGGATCCCGTTTGCCAAACGGCTCCGACCTTCCGGAGGCCCTGAACACAAGCAGCACTGTGTTCGGCAGGTCACATCCCACCCAGTCCCAGCTCGTTTCAGTACCCCAAAGTTAGTTAAGAAACAGGCAGTGCTGCACAGAGGAAGGAATAGGGACCATACTTTTTACCTTAGGCCTGGGGAGATGCCCCTTCCCTTTCCAAACCCACATCAACCATTATAATCCACAGCATCCTCTGGCAAGGACCCCCACAGGCTACACAGCTGGTAAGGCAACACCTCCTGTCACTCTGAACCTGCCAGCTGCTTTCAAGTGAGGTCACCAATTCTTTTTTTCTGGAAAAGAGGGTAATTTCCCTATTCACCTGATGCAATGATTTCTTCAGACCTGACTCATTCTCACTGAAATAGGCATCTTAATGCCAGTGGATATATTCCCTTTCCTGCAGAAGAGCACAGATGTTGCCTTCCTAGCTGCTAATTTTTATCTTTTCTCTTAATTGAAATTACCTTCTGCATCCTTAGTTTTATAACTAAATGTCCCGTACGTTGATGGCAATGCAGTTTATAGAAATTCAGTTGAAGAAAGTGGGTGAATTTCTTTAAATAATAAACATTAGAAAGATTCCATTAAAAATTGAAATGATGGTATTTGTAAATTAAATGGTAAACAATTATAATTTATTTCAAATTCAGAAGGCACTCCAAAGCCAGTTCTTTCTGTGGCTGCAAAAGATGTAGCATCACGTTATTTTTTGACATGGGAGCATTTCAGGCAGTCAACCAGACAATTTCAGCTAATTCAGCTCATGCCATTGGATCTCCTGCAAGGCTGGAGAACTAAAGGACTCTTGCGTCTAAGGAAATGGAGTGGCTTTGGCTTTTCTTACCAAGAACCCTATCTACCCGTGTGTGAGCATTTGGGTCCGCCAGCCGCCCCCCCAACAGGCAAGCTTAGGCTGATTCGGTGAGGACCTGTATCCATACAGCCACCATTATCTCCTGCAGAAAATGATTTTTTACCTGTTCAAAAGCTTAAGTCTTTCATTTCTGCAATTGTGAAGGTGTGATACCAGCATACAAAGCAAGGCTAACACAGTGCTGACTTGACAAGCCAGCAATGTGTCTTGCAAAGAACTGGAGGATTCAAAAGGAAAGATGCCTGTTGCTAAAATAAGCTAATAAACCTTAAAAGAGGCAGCTATCTCCAGCCCCATACTGCAGCAGCAAAAACCTGGAGCAACAATGACTGCCAAATATTATGAAACCTGTAACCACAGTATGACTGAATGAGCCTCCAACCAAGCGTTACAAGAAAGGAATTCTGGTGCTCAGCACAATGTAATTTTAGAGGGAAGTAGATGTTCTGTTGTGATATAACATAAATGACTATAAATGAATTAAACCTCTCTAACAGCTTCTCAACAATAAGGTGTATTAAATGCTCAGAGAAATTCCTCCAGGCAGCAGTGATTAAATAAAAGTAAAGTGCTTTCACATTAAAAGGGCATGATCCTGTGTCAGGAGAGAAAGGTTTGACTTCCTTTTATCTCCAGCTTCAAAGCACCTACGTTGAGCACAGTAACGTACACAGGACAGGTCACACTCAGCATCCAGCCCCAAACAGAAGACTGAGGAGCAACCCACAGCTCATCAACAGCGAGATCAAAGCAGAGCTCCTTCAGGGAAGGAGAGGTACCATCAACCCAGCCCAGCTCCTAAGGCAGGGAGGACTTGCTGGGAAGAGGACATGAGGATAAGAGCCAGGTTCATCCATGCCTTGCATTGGTCAGTCAGAATCACACCCTGTCTTTGGAGAATGGAGGCAGCATCCTCCCTCCAGCCAGAGCGAACGGCGGGCTGAGCCCAGCTGCAGCAGCCAGGTGCAGGGGAAGGGGCAAGGATGGATCATGCACTCGGCTGTTATCGCTGGGGAGGTCTACGTGTTAATGATCAGTTTAACAATTATTTACGCACAAACAATCTCCCAGATTTTCTCTGCAGAAGAAATACAGCAAACTAGCCACAAGCTTTCACTCGACTCGTTCCCCGGCACCCCACGTCTCTGTGAACGCGACAAGGCTGCACACCGAGTCATCGGCAGTTGATCCGTGCCTTGGAGCCAGCAAAACAACAGTCTGCTTTTCTGCTGGGATGCAAAAATCAGTCTGGGCTACCGAAGCTTTGGTTAGCCTTTCCAAAACCTCTTACTTGAGCATCAGCACTTCGTTTTAAGCAAGAACAGAACCCCAGTTTTTCTGCAAAGCTTCTGAGAAGTTCAGCTGTGATGACCACAGCTGAGCCCCTGCTGCTACTCGGCAGCATTACATTATTTACAGGCTGTAATTCCTGGTGTCCTTTCCTCTTCCCATTCGCTTGCTTTGTCCCCTCCTTGCACTCTGCCTCACACCAAGTCCAAAAAGCCTCGCAGGAGGGACTGCATTTTTGTTTCTACAGCACCTGTCATTTATAATTCCTCGTCTCTCCAAGGCTTTGGGAGCACTATCAGCTGTAAATGCCAACTCCAGTGATAACTTTTTTTACCACCATAGTCCTCCTTTCCCTTTGTGACTTCTTTTTGGTTTTTATTTTTCATTCCAACTTCTTAAATTTCATTTTTTTCTTTGCCGTAATATGTTTGGGTTTTTTTAAATGTATATTTTTTTAGATGACACCAGTTTTCTGCATTACACAGAGTTAATGATTCCATCTAGCACACACACTCACTCCTTGTCACCAAGTACCTGACAGCATTTCAAATGTGGGGAAAAGTTTGTGTGTCTAATAAAGTGGAACAAACTTGCCACACCTGATTTTTGTAAGTTACATAAAAGAATCCCACCCCACACCTAGAGCAAAGAAATTTGGCCACCACATATTAAATTAAACACCCAGCAGAGTTTACTGGTTGGAAACCAGAGGAAGAAGATTTAGTGAAAGCAGTTAATGGTCAGATAGCCCGAGTGGGAAGTTTTAAATGAGACTTATTAGAATTGGAGATTCAGGAAATAAGGGGTCTGCAGCTAATATAGAAACAATTTTAACTGCAGAGCTCCAGGTGCTGACTGGCACATGTCACAAGTTGTCAAGGACTGGTATCACTGCCATCATCGTCAAACTGTCCTTCCCGACAGCATCAGTGCGCAAGAGCTTCACCTTCACTCTGCTCCAAGCAACACTGATAACTTCAGCACTAGAAATGGGACTCCTCCCAGCACCTCTTGGCTAGAAGGAAAGGGAAAACCTCTCCAACTTTTAGGATAGTCAAGAAAATTAACTTTCCTCTTCCCTCAGGACAGAGAGAAGCAAACTGGCAGAGTCAAAGACCAAGGCAAGGCACGCGGCTAGCCTTTCCCCATCTAAAGCGAGTGGAAAGAGAAATCAATGCCTAAATGTGCTCTGAGAATCGCACCAACTCCCAGCCCAGCCCCAAACGTCGCTTGGCTGCTCTGAATCGACATGATGGAGAGGGCTGGTGTGCTACAGGCCTGGAAAACCAGAGGATGTGGTGGGCTTCACCACCTCCCTCAGCACTCACTGCACAGTGCCTTCTCCATGGCCTCTGACTCTTGGGGGGTTTTGGCCAGCATAAATATAGCTTCCAAGACACATAACACTCCTATTTCTTTAAAAAGCCCTTCCACTACTCAGTCACACTTGTGCTGAGAAAAACCATCCCAGGATTCCTTGCAACCCAACAGCAAAGGGCAACAGCAGCACAGCGCCTTGCACCCCGGCTCACAGCCAGCCCTCTGCCCCTCTGCAGCAATTCCCTCCCTCTGCCAGCCAAGCCAGAAGGACTGACCTTCAGGAAAGAAGGAATTTACAGGCAAGCCAGGGTAAAAACAGCATAACCACTCTACGACAGTGCTGCCTTCCCTAATTCCTTCTCCATCCTCATTACAGGCCTGCTGACGCTTTCAAACGAAAGCCACATCCGAGGCCCCCTCCAGAAAAGCACAGGGACAGAGCCCGGCTCTTTACAGATTCAACTCCACCACCCCCGAGTACCAGGGACATAAATATATGGTATTTCAGAGGCGTAGGACATAAATTCTGGCTTGGTTTAGAACCCTGTGGGCAGTAAAGTGCTCTGCCCATTAAAACATAAATTATCATCTGAGTATAGCTGATGAGAGGCTGGGACTAATAGGAAGTAGTACTAAATCAGAATTATAGGAATGCTCTTTCTAGTCTGACTGTGGGAATTTACTCTCCTCCCTAGTGTGCCTCAAGATGGCACAAAAATTGAGGCTAGTTAGTATGGGAGCTCAGAAGTAAATTGTTCCCCTCCCCCAAAACATCCTTATCAATAAAGTGTCTCCTAAATCCCATCAGTGGTGCTTGTAGCACACCTATCATCCCTGAATTTCCAAGTCGTTATGAAAAGAAGAAATTTAATCTCAGTGTCACCCTCTGAGCCAGGTAGCAGCAGCAGCAATAGCGCTAGGTCCAGCTGCGCCTGGCACTCATTACCACCCAGCGTGGTGGCTGTGAATTTCCTTTGATAAATCTGAACCTGTAACACCCCTGTGGATGCCCCTGGAGAGCCCGGCCCTGTGGAGCAGGAAAGCGCAGTGGGTACCTACACCTAGAAATCATCCGGAAGACAGCAAGGGCCATCGTCCACCCTGTCGCTGCGTCTCAGAGCTGAGAACTGGAACCGAGGTCTCCTGCCCCCCCGGCAGCAGCTCACTACAAGGCACTGTAACGTAGAGCAAAACTGCACAGCCCTTTGAACAGGACTAACGCGGAGAGAGCCTCAGCTAACGGCACAAGCACCACCGAGTCGGGGGGCTCCACCGCTAACGTGCGCTCGAGTTCCTGGCTTCACCTCGCTGCAGACAGGCATTAAGCCAACTTCTGTTCTTATCATGCCAGCCCTCTGTCTCAGGGCAGCGCTGCTCCCCTGGTCGTAAAGACGGAGAATCGAGGCAAAATGCAACAATTTAGTGATGTGCTCAGCGTAGCATTTATGTCCACAACAGGCCCAGGAATGTAATCCAGATAATTTCAGCTTTTCCCTGTAGTTTTAACCCAGACCAATTCTCAACTTCTCTTCTGGGAATCAGGAAAAAGTAATCATGACAAGTTTAATGTGGTTGGAGAGATCAGAACTGCCAGCTTATTTATGATCTACAGATAAATCAATACATTCAGCTAAAGTTTCGGTTTGCCAGTAATATCTTCTTTGACTCCTGAACTTCCTCTTTTCTCCAGACGCTCGTTTCCTAAGCAATACTAACTCGCATCTCGTCGTTACGGTCCGTCTCTGCTGTTCTGCACTCTCCATTCCGCAACAGGGCTAAAAGAGGCTATTGAGATACAGCTCCCAGAGAACAGGCGTTCACTAGCTCACGTCTAGAGAGTGTTGTGAGTGTCACAAAGAAAGATTGCACTCTGCTTCCATTTCTATAGTCTGCAACATGTGCGTCCGGATCCATGTCCCTGGGCATTACTGAGAAAACAGGGTTCTTGACACAGATATATATTTTCTTTAAATGATGATTGAAAGCCAGAATGAACCGAACGTCAATGTTTAGGAACAGACAATAGCTATGGGATCACAAGACCCACAGCTGCCCTGAATGACTGCAGAGGAGTCCTTTAACTCCAGTTTGGCTTCTTGCACTACATAACTAAAGTTACTTAAGCTCTGCTGGAGACCTATATAGAGTGGAATAGCCATAAGCTAAAGCGGACGACAATAGCTTCTCGTTTTTTCCCCTCCCAACAGAGTCGTGTCCTATTGCCCATTGTAAGTAAAGTGGAAAATGCACTGCAGTGGCCGGCCTTGGAGACACGCGACACAATTGGACTGTCTTTCCGCGCCATCTGAACTAAACAGGAGTGGAATTGTTACACAAGTCCCAGGGTGCCCACTGACGGGAGATGCGGTTTTTATTTATTGGAGAAGACACTTGCATACTCTGGGAAAAAGTAATTTGCTGGCCTGAAATCATCCATGCAGGAACAACTAAAGAAAGCCTGCAAATACATCAAGAAGGGATTTAGGACTGGATGTGGAAAGAGAGGACTGAATGTGCCAAGAGAACATGAGTGAGGGTAGTTTTAAGAGCCAGGGGTGCGGAAAGCAACATATTTTAGTCTGGAAGCACAACCTTGCCCCTGGTGCTTGATGCACTAAGATGCTTTTCACTTTCAGAGCCAGCCGTGCACCGGCCGGAAGGATCGCACAGCCCCGTGGTCTATGGGGATGCTGGATACTTGGGGTGGGATTTTCAGGGACTCTAACAGCTACTGAAGGACCCAGTTCAAGTTCAAGCTAGTAAGGATTCCCTGTCTCAGAGATCCTCGCTTTCCGGCATCTTTTCACATGGGGTTTGGGACCTGCAGCTCAAGGCGTATCTGGAAAACGAAGGCAGCAGAGGAGGGGCAAAGGAGCAGTACAATTCCCCTGCCTCCATACCTGCCAGGGGATCTGGGGAGCGGACCCTGCCCCTTCTCAAAAGGGACAACCATGAGACCCATCCAGGAGATCTTTCATTGCAGTGCCCAAACCAAAATGACCGTCTTGTTTGTTTGATAACACTCCAAAACAATCACATGTTGGAACAGAAAGCCTTAACGTGGTTTCCCCTGTCCCTCCCTCCTTACAGTGTTCTCCGAGAGCTTCACACACTCCTCTGCTGGGGCGCAGTGGAGCCCACCCCAGGGCTGAGCAATGTCCGTGTCTGACCCGTGGTCCCATGGTGCCGCACGGTCGGATTTGCCTGCTGCGCTGTGCAAAGCATGCCAGCCGCACCGAAACAGGAATGGCAAACGCTATTACATCCCAAGAGTACGAATCATGCCCAACCCAGACATCATTTCTTGTCATTAATTCGTACCAACACTTTATAAACTTCTTCTTCTTTATAAACTTGCACTTGGAATTTAAAGAATTTATGAAATTCAGCAACATCCAAGGATCATGCTCAGTGTGTATTCTGCATGAGAGAGAAATTGTTGTGTCTGTTGTGAAGTGGTAACCCATATGTTCCTCACATTAGGAAGATATTTAATGTATGCCCTTGGCAAATAACAGACTACAGAGCATCTGAAACAAACAGAACCATCACCCAAAGATGAGACATATTTCTGTTAAAACTAAAAACAAAACACAACCAAAAAAAAACCCCACCCCAAGAAGCAGCTATTTACAGTAAATTAAAAAGATATCTATCAAATCTCACTTATGGTAATATAAGACTATTCCTGAACTTTAATTATGACGAACTGGTCTCCTGTGGCTTGTTCATTTCATGCAGCTAAAAAAAAAAATGTTAACAGTCTTCTAATTATATCAGTTTTCTGTGTAAAAAAAACCCTGGCTCGCATTTATTACTCTGTCTGGGGAAGTTATGGATCATCCTGCTATTCACTTAATGCTTTTAATTTTCATATCAGAAATACTAATAAGTGTGGTGTTATTAGATCATATTCCCTTTCACTTCCAACCCAAGAAAATGGTCCATTTTGTTTAGCTGCCACAATTAAATTAATTTATTTTACTATGGCATGGTTTTTGATAAGGGCTTTTATCAGAAGCTTGACTGTATTAGGCTTAATAGGACATCTCTCATTAAAATAAAATGCAAAAAGAAAATATGTTTCATTAAAATCAAACAATGGCTTTGCCCCCCCCAACCACATTTTGGCTTCATTAGCATATTTAATAGAGGAGATAATTGCGGCTCTTGCTTGAACAAGAGCCACAATCTGAAGTTCTGAATTTGTTTAAAATTCAATAGATTATTTCAGTATCATGTGACGAGCAGCTACACTGCGTCTAGAGATGCCAAAGCAGAAATGGCAAAGCAGCTAGATTTGGCACATTTTGGGTTTGCTTGACGTTTATTTTCTTTGGTGCTCACAGCATGGTACCCAAGAACCTGCTCTTCACTCCCCAGAGTATTTACAACATACTCTAATGGTATCGATTAAAGATATCCCACGGTCCCCTGTAGTCTACTCCTGAGTGTCCCTTTGGAAAGGAACTGAGCCACGGCCTAGAAAACCAACCTCTAAACACACTTTACTGGGAGAGCTCGTTGTTTCCAGCAGAAACAATGTGGTGATCTCTGGGATCACTACTGGTTAGGCTTCCAAAAGGAATAGGAATATACAAATAATTTTCAAAATAAAAAAAAACTACCTGAAAGAAACCAACTTTCAGAACAATATGAGGGGGATGAGGGAGACTGAGGTTTTCACTTCCTGCCATTCCATCTGATTTCAGTTCTCACTACTCATCTATTTCATCCAGGCAGGATGCAGCATCCCCTAACATGCCCGTTTCTCCAAGGGCTCTGTGCTCCCTTACCATTCCCAGGAAGGGGGATAGGAGACTAAGCTCAGGGGTCCAACAGACACTGACACTTGACAAAGACAAAACCAACACTTTCTGATTTTGGCTTGATGCTGAATCAGAAAAGGAGCTTAACAAAGATCTGGGGGTTGATTCTGAGGCACACAGAGATCCCATCAAGCTGCCAAAACAGTGGGAAAGAGAGGTGAAATTTGGGCCTCTCAAATGATAAGTAGAAACTGCTTAAGAATCCAGTAGTACACCCTCCCGGTAGGTAAGAGACAGGCGAAGGGAGTAAAACGTACAGTGATCAATGCTGTGTACACATCCCATCCATCACTGCCTGAGTGGATCCAGAGCGTGGTTTTATCCTAATAACACGATGTCAGTTAGGATCATTCTTTTGTTCTTCTGGCACCTACCCCATTCTTCTTCTTCAGAAGTTTCTCAAGTATTTTCTCAAGCTGAAACTTTTGCCCAACCAGCTGCATTGCTGTCTCAGACCCTCTTTAAACAGGTTTCTGCTCACAACTCAACAGACATGAGCTGCCGTCACAAAGCAGCAGCCCATATGCAAAGTTTGCACCACACTGTCCTGTGCTTCAACTCAAAGCCAAAATGCCCATATGGCCACTGGAAAAAACAAGAAGGAGGGAAAAAAAAAAAGTGTTGAGTTGTTTCTGCTGGAGGGAGAGAGGGATTTTCAATACAGAAAGTGGATTGGCTCCTCAACAGTGTAAACGTAACATTTGTCACTGCTGTACGACACAGCAGCACGGAACTGAACAGGCACGGCACAACAATTTATTGTAACTCCTCCTTTCCTTCCCCCTTCTGGGCTCAACCTCCTACAGCGAGGGACCTCCGAGACATGCTGGGATCAGGGAGAGCATGTTGCAGCTCTGAGCAGCCCACAGCCATCTAATAATGGCAAAATGGCACACCGAGTTCGTGACACTATTTACATATGGCAAAATTTTTCATCAAGCTGTTATCAAAAAGTACACTTCATAAGCTGCTCATAGACCACACGCAGAGGAGCTAAACAAAAAGGGTTGTCTTCAGCGCCAAGATCAGCTTTAGGGGAGAACTCAGGTTTCAAGCCAAACCAGAGCTAGGTTTGAATTGTTATTCAAACAGCTGGTAAGCTATACGCTTACAATTCTAGCCCAAAATAACAAATAAAAACCCCTTTCAAAATACAAGCCCCCAGATCTCTGGGTATTTCTGCTTTTTAGGGCTGGCCCAGAAATAGTACCTTTTTGAAGAGCAGCCCTCAGAGTCCCAGCATCAGGAATACTTAAATCAGAGCTGAAAATTACTGTGTCGGTTTCAGACCTGCATTTGGGCAGGAGAACAGCAGCAGCAGCCACACAAATGATTGCACAGAGGAAGCAATCTGCCAGCCCCCGCGGAGAGTACCTAGAGCATATGTTCAGTGCAGCATGCAAACATCTTTGATTGTACCAGGCAGATCAACAATGCTCTGGCTACACGTCTTTAGCAGTGGGAAGCAGGAGATTGTGGCATGAGGCTTCTCTAACTCTGCTGCTGCTGTCTGCCTTTATTAAATTTATACGTTTTATGGGCCATCACTTCTGCAACCCGGAGTGCATGGTGTGCTGGTCGCAGGAATGGGGAATGGATGGGGCATGCAGTGGGGTGCTGGTGACGAACAGGCTGCTTTAACCGCTTCTGCCGTGCTGTTCTTTCCACTTCTCTGGATGCTATTTCCATTTTCAGCCCTGCTGTTGTTTGTATTTGCTCCTGAGCTAGAGTGAATTCAGATGTCCTTCCCACCTACACAAGGTTTCCTTGTACACAACCCTTGGCATTTCTTCGGGCAATCCTGACAGAAATGCCAGCGCTAAATTTACTGTTGTGCCCTTGTTGACTTACCTAGATGGCTCCCAGTCTCAGTTCTCTAAAAATAAGACGCGTGGACCTGTAAATGTCCCCAGTATAAACAGCTGTGCAAAGAATTGATTTTTTAAATGTGACTGAATAGGAAAAAGAAAAAAAGTTGCAGTATTTCTTCTGACCAGAGCAGGCAAAATTAAACATTTTATATCATTCTTGGAAGGTCAGAGCCTGCACCTTTTGAAAGACACCATAAGGAAAACTTTTAAAGAAAATAACAATTCAAAACAAGGATATTAAAAACAAAAACTCACACAAAAAACCTAACCCATCTATTTTTCCAAGGTCTGGAAAAAATATGGATCAAATGTTTTTCCTTATTTTTAGCCTAAATGTTATAAAAGTATACCTAGTTTTCTTGAAACAAAAATTCCCTTTTTTCCAGTGCACAGATGTTTGTCCAGTTCCACAACTAACTACAGATAACTGAGACCATGAGATGGTTTGTTTTGAAACAGACCGAAAAAAGCAAGGTAACAAGACTAGAGAACTTCTTGCTTCTCCCCAGCTCCCTGTATACCACAGCAGTTCCCAAGTGCCTGCCATGCTCTTTCCATGCCAAATTTCCCAACCACAACAGCAAGAACATAAGGACGTTATTTTGTGTCACTCGCATGCGTTTTGAAATGAAAGTGAACTTCATGACCTTGAACAAGCAATAGATTCAGACAGTTGAAACAAGAGTGGAAATGCTGATCTACAGACGGTGACTGCCCAAACCACCATCGGGCCAGGACACAGGGACTTACAGCCACATTTCTGAGAAGAAAATGCCATCTTCCCTTGTACCTCTAAGAATTACACAGTCATATTTTTACCCCTGTAGCAAAAATTTGCAGTTGATCAGCCTTTTATTTCCTTTCCTTCCTGAGAGGAAAGAGAAACGCCAGAGCTTTTCCTGGTGTACACAGCATTCCCCTTTTTACCACTTATTCAGTTTATTTTCTGAATCTTGGCAAGATGCTAACCTAGTGTGTATAACCACAGGCTAAAGTACTCCAACTGCCAGACATTAATATATCTGTTTTAGTCACTCATCCACCCCCAAAATTGACAGTTTGAGGAATTACCAGCTCCCAGTACATGAAACTTAACTAAGCTTGGACAGCTGTATCAGTGAACAACCCAGATTTCCATGTTAATATGACCTTGCTCGACACAAAGCACTTCAGGTATTTCATCAGCCTGTCTGTGAGAAGCATTTGATCTCTTTAGAGGTATAAAGCAGGAAAAAGAAAGCACATTTTGCCTAACTATGAATTTACCATTCAGCAGCCATAATAAAATGAGACGAACAGCCTGTCAAGTACAAATTGCAGGCCCCAATCATAATCCCTTCTCTCTTCCAAATGCTCCTCCAGTCCAGCTTAAGTAACACCTATGAGAAAGGCAAATAAATTGTTCTCCTGAGAGTAGGTGGAAGGCCTACCAAAAAACCCCAAGATCTTTAAAACAAGGACAGGGACCAGCCTTCACTCAAGGACAGGGACCAGCCTTCACTTGTCACCCTCCCAGGCCACCAACTTGATCAGAAATGCAGTCGTCCATCACTGCCAGGTCCTGCCCAACCGGTAACCGCTCTCGACAACCTGTCTCCTGCCCCGTTCCACACTATTCACGCTTCACATTGTCACAGCTTAAAAGTTTGCTGAGGGTATGAAAAAGACAGAATGGGACACAACTACATAAAATGAGAAACAGGACCAAACAGAAGAATAAAAAAACCAGACCCTTCCTCTCATAGCAGAAGAACCTGTGGCACATGTAATTCAACTTACAACCAACAGTATTTTCTACATTTTTTTATTTGTACACAGTTCAATCTTAACTTATTGTGGAGTGTATTTGAGGAACTGGCTGGCCCAAGACAGCACTTAGATGTAGAATTCAGAGGAATTTAATTAAAGGGTAATAGCTAATATCTGGAGCTGGAAATATTTTGCTCTCTTTTCCACAAAACAATGTGCTGAGCTTACCTCAGCAAGCTCTAAACGTGACCGTGACCAGTCGAAAGAGGGCTCCCAGCTCAAACCAGCTGGGTAAGACCTATCTCCTGTACATTACAGACCAAAGATGCAGGACAGTTCTCAGGCTGCAACAACACAGGGAGGATCTGGGCTCATGAGGAATGTTTGATAACGCAAATAAAGGCTGGGATGAAGAGGGAAAATAAAGAAAACAAATCCAACCCTCTCCTTGCTCAAAAATAAATAGTGCAGGGTGACAAACTGATGCAGGATAATCCAGAAGAGACTCTTCAAAGCAGAAAGCAAGAGACAAGCAGAGCTTTTGGTATAAGAAGACAGGCCTGAAGGTAAAAACAAGGAGCGATGAATTATTGCAGAAGGGGAGGAAAGACCACAAATATCGTCAACGACTACATGGTGACAGCAATGCGAATGGCTGTGTGGCCTCTTCCACCACAGAGCACAATATTGACATTATCTGAAATGGGACTTTCTTGGACTGTCAGAAGGATACCAGCACCTGAAGAAGTGTCTGCAGGCTTGTAATTGTGGGTAGAAAGATAATCCTAGACCATCGGCATAGGCAAGCCAGAGAAAAGGCTGGAAAAGAGGAGGGATTAGTAACAACAGATAAAGGATCTATTTTCTGGGACACTACACAGCAGTGGCTAATGCTGTTCTTGTTCAGTTGAGGGAGCTGGGCCATTGACTTCAATAATACAAAATTGGGCCTTAATGTTGTAATGAACTATTTATTAATTAGTATGCCCTAAATGTTCGGAAAAAGCTATTACTTAATGTGCATTATTCTCTTCTCCAACCTTCTTCAAATGAAAGGAGTTGATTGGATTGATGACAGAACTGAGAAACACAGGCTCTTGCCATCTGAAGATGCCCAGTTACATCAGTTTTTGCTTAAATTTCATCAAAAGCTAGCACAAAAGGGATGTCAATGACACAAGAGCAGAGCCAAATGCATCTGGCTTTACAGGGTATAATTGCAATATCAAGTGCCTTGTTGGGTTGTGCCTTTTGGAAACAAAAACAATCCATTGTGATACTCTGGAAAGGTTCCTTCTCATCTGCATGGAACTCATTTAAAAAGGATGATTTAAAACAAAAGAAACATTATCCAATATTAGAAGTAACCGTTAGCAAGGCTCATTAATGCAACACGCTGAAGCTACAGTCTCTGCAATTCTATTGCATAGCTAAACTACTGTAATTAAACCATAGTTCCTCTGTGTTATTTAGCAAAGTAAATAATTACACCGTGCCCCTGAGGTTTATTGTTAATTTGTAGCATCAGGCTGAAACCCTCGCTGTCATTTCTAAACCTCCATTTTATGGGATCATATTCCTGTACAGTGCTTCCCTGTCACGGTACCGAACACCAAAGTGGCTGCACTGGCATTCTACCCTGTTGTGCTCCGCATCATGAATACCATCCCTGCCTTATGCACACGTGGATCTGCATCCACGGCAGCCATCAAAACCTCAGACTTTACAGGCGGGTCTTAAATAATCACAGTGAGGGGAAGCTAGTGTCTCCCTGTGCACCAAAAAGGGTCTGGATACATTCACTTACTGCAATTTGACTTTTTATCTTTTGTCCAGTAACATCACCGTTCGCACAGCAGGACCACAGTCACCTCCAGCATCACCCCTCTTTCCGTAAGCACGGCTCTTCCTGCACTCTTGTTACAGACAGAGCCTCTGCCCCTGAGAAAAATGCAGAACACCCATTTTTCTACAACTCACTTATAGCTGCCCAACGGATTTAACTAAAAATAGGAAAACAGAGCAACAGGTAATAATAATTTTTAAAAAATCAAGAATATATGCAATTGGTTCAACACCTCACCTACCCCTGAAGTTTTCAGGGCATGCTGAGGGGACACAAACCTGTTCTAGAAGTCGCAGAACAAAAGCAGGACTGTCAGGATTAAAGCTACATCCCAGCCCAGGAGCTGTGACAGGGCACAAGGTGACCACCAGTCCATTTTTAATGGCACACAAACATCCAACATCCCTGTGCAGTCTGTAAGGCTGGAAAGGGGAAACACAAGCACAGTGCCCCAGTAATCTCAGTACTGAAGCCAAAAAAAATTATATTCCCCAGCATTCCAAAAGATGAGACCACTTATCCTCGCATATC
>NW_010248021.1:247653-260244 GCF_000690775.1 Eurypyga helias
AACTTCAGTCTTCCCAGCCTGGGAGCTGCAGCTTTCTGCTCCTCAGGAGGAAGATGTGGCTTCTCTGGTTTTCCTGCTCCTCCCAGTGGCAGAAGGGAAAGGGCTGCTGCTGGCAACAGAGCAGAGAGGGTTTTTCCTTTCCCTTTGGCCATTCCCACAGTCCCTTTCAGCTAAGAGCCAGGAAAGGCTCATCGTGATGCTCTATGATGAATCAGGAAAAAGCTCCCTCACAGGACCATGAATTTAATATTCCATTGCCTGGGAAAGCCTATGACTATATGTCAAATACAGCAATAGTAAAGGTGATGAAGTAAAGGCTTCCAAGATAGGGAAAACAGACTCAGGAAAGAAAAAATTAAATGCCTTTCCACAGGATATTGGTTTTCTCTGCAAGACTACTCACATGTGCTAGCATCTAAATCAGCAGTTTGCACCTAGCTGCCCAGGACGAGAGATTACATTTCACTCCCCCACAACAGATTCATAGGAAAAGCACTTTAAAGTTGGGTGTTTATGCATACATACATAAAATGACCACTATATTTAAAAGTCTGTATTCCGCCCAGTGTGGCTTGGGAACTGTGATGCTGGGCCAGAATCCCAGCTAGCGGTAAAACGCCGTTGATTAGCTCAATAGGACAACCAGAGGGAACACACATCAACATCATTCCCCCAGCTTCAGCTGAACTACGCCGATTTGCATCTGCTGCGTTTCTGGCCTGTTATACTCCGCATTTTTCTGCTTCCCGAGGCGCTGAGATGACAGCCGGATTGTCGCAGGGTTTCCTACCCGTTATTAAAGAGCGCCTGCTTTTCAACACAGCAAAGAGTGTGCTTCCCCAGTGCATGAAAGGACCACATTACTGTCCCTCTCTGTTGCTCCGGTGAAACGGAGATGCTTTATAAGCATCTATCGTGTGCTTAAATACATATATATGGTATGCAGAGGAAGTGAGAGACCCAGCCTGTACATACAACTCAGCCCTTGAAGTCTTCATGGTAAATCAATATCAACAGCATTCCAAGTACTACAGAGAACACAGTAAATACACTTTGCAGATCAGAGAAGGAAACGTGGATCAGCGTTTGTAAAGCATTTGGAGATCCTTCAGAATAAAAGAGACTAAACTGTAAGATATTTTTATGTAGACATTATGGTGCGCCATCACTTCTCTTCGGAAATACATCTTGAAGTTGACATCTCCACATAAGTAAAGAGCTTAAGGATTTATTTATTTTTTGGCTAGAGAAACGATCTTCACCTAAAAATTCAGCTCTGGAGGTAAACAGAACCAGACTTCCTGCACAAGCAACATTAAAATCAGAAAAGCATCGTATAAAACCCGCAGCCTTCTACAACTGCTGTACATCTCAGCAGGTCCCTGCAGCTCTGCACAGCTAATTAGCAACGTGTCTGAGACTTGGCATCACTGGTTAAACTCAGCTCAGAGTGATTCCTGCACATCAGGTTTTACCTCTGAAAGCAGCGTTCTGACTTTTAACATCATTACTTAAGCTGACAAATGCTGATGCTGGCCAAGCAATCCAAAGTTTGCCCCTGGTGAACTTTTCCATCACGGCTCTCAGATCTCTGGATGCCCTAACACAGGAGAAATAACAGAATACTGGACGGCAACACATATAAACTATTATTTGTTTTATAGTAACAGGTTGTTATATTCTTTCTTTGAAAACTGACATTTAATTTAATGAATCACCTTTCTCCATAGCTGGTTTTTAATGTGCTGAGCCATGTTTCTCATGGTGTCTCAGCCTCACTTCCTTTTGCTTTTCGTGTTGGCATTTAACTTGCTGGAACAAAAAGATTACTGCTTTATCTTACTCTTAGATTGTGAGGAGTAAATGTCCACCACCATCTTCTTTTTAAGCAGCACTTTATTTAGCCTCAGTGAGTTGTTACATGTATAACCCAACTTCACTGGGTATTGTGATTTGGAAGGTGAAATACTGTCACTGATAACATAGTTCAGGACACTCTAAATTGACTCCAAGATTTCCTAATACACAAGAAAGGACAAAGCATGATTGGAGGTGACCTACTGAATCATCTAGGGCATTTGCTAGCTACCACAGGCTACCACACTGTATCATCCCATTTGTAAGCTCCGTCTTAGCTGTGGCTGACTAGTCCTTAGGGAGCAGTAAGTATTCCAGAGCCTTACTGACAACAGGCACAGTCGCTAATGGATTGCAGCAGCTACATCTTTGTGGCCAAAATACAACACCAAACCCCCCCAAAAAGCTTTACAATGTAAAGGTGCTCCTGAATCCTAAACACTCCTGGAAAAAGTTGGCATTTCAAACTGAGTTAATTCATCCCCTTTCAGCCACAGAAAGTGCACCTCTCATGAGGTACGTCTCCAACAAATGCCAGCCCCAGCCATCTCTCACCTCAGGCAAAACCAGAGGCTATCCGAGAACCTGTGTGCAAGCTGCTGGTACCACATAAAGACAAACCTTCCCGTGGATCTTGTTCAGGGAAGTCGACTCTCAGCCACGATGCTCGTGATAACTCACCGTACGCTTGCGGCTAACCACAGCGCCAGTGCACCCCTCACACTTCCTTTCCTCTTAAGTCCTGTACCGAAACTAGATTCCAGATTTCTCCCACCACAGCGTGATCCAAACAACTAGAAATCAGTGGAAGTTTTCCCACCAGCTTTGCTGGGGTTTGGATAAGGACCCTCGGAGGAACACGCACTGAATCCTGGCAATTCATGTCAGTATCTCTTAGTCTTCCAAAACTGACAACATCCCTTTTTCCAAATCCCTGGATGGATTCTCTCCTCTTCTCTAACTTTCCTACCCCTTGCCATTCTTTGCCTCTTTTAGGCGGAAAAACAACTAAAAGGCTACAGAGTAGGCAAAACTGGTCACCTGGTCAGCTCTGCTGCCAACCTTAACTTGAATTTGTGGTGCTCAGGGACATGGTTTAGGGTGGACTTGGCAGTGTTGGGTTGACCTGGACTTGATGATCTTAAAGGTCTTCTCTAACCAAAACCAATTCTATTACTTTATTATTCTACGAACTGATTTTTGTGTACGTACTAATACATACACTGCCGATCCTGAGCCCCCCGCTCTGCCCTCGTGCTGCGTCCCACGCAACACTCACTTCTCCAGACAAGCCTTCAGCTCTATTACTCAAATACTTAACATGTCCTTTGCCTTATTGGTCCTTATAAATCAGATTATCTCATTAGTGCAGACATTTTGCTTTTACTGTCAATTTCTAATTTCATTCAAGTTGGTGAAAGAAAGACAAGGAGTTATGTAAGGAAGGATTTGTCTTAAGAAGCTTTACAGACAGCAACCCATCATCCTGATAATTTTTAACAGGTAGTCGCTTTCTTTTTCTTCCTTTGTTTCCCCTCCTCCTATCGGTTTCTCTCTTTATCGAAGTCCAATTAACTATGCTGACTGGACTGCAACATTTTGATAACAGAAACCCCACATCCCTTGCCTTCCTGGTTGATCTTTTCAGGCTCGTCTTTAAACAGTCCTTTGAAATGTTGCTACTCCTACAAAAAAAAAAAAAAAAAAAAAAAAAAGAAAAAACAGATAAAAAAAAAAAAAAAAAAAAAAAAAAAAAAAAAGGAAAAAAGGCTCGACAGATTGTAAACATGGTCCTTAAAGGCTTACTCCTTACCTCAGCCCCTTCAGAATTCAGCCCAACAACTCCTTCACAGCCAAGCTCTTCTCCTAAGGAACTGAAATATGCGTAATATCTCTACTCTCTCTGCCTTTCCAATTTCCACTTAATCCCTAGGGGGGGAAGCTACTTGGGCACCAGGAGGAGGAGGCAAGGCAGCAGAGGTTCACAAACCCTGCTACCTGTGGGAAAGAGCATTCCCATGGGTGATGTGCACAAGAGCAACAGGCCAAGGCATAAAACTCTCACTTCTACAATAAAAAATTGAGTATTCTCTATCTCAGCCATAAAAAAAATCCTGGATATGAAGCTTGTTCCTGGAGGCCTGCAGAATACCTCCTTGCCATGCACACCCTCCCTGCACATGCCAAGTGCCCAAATCCATTACCCTGACAACACTGTGCATCACTGTAATAGCACAAGTCAGACTCGTGAGTTTTGTGACCATAACAAAAGCAGACTCCCATCGATTGGCACGGAGCTCCCTCTTTGGAACTATAATTCCAGAAGGATACTTGCTTTAAATCTTGTTGCTCTCTGCTTTGGGTCTTGCCAAACTTGCACATATACCAAAACTAGTGGCTTGTTTTATGGTCTCATTTTAATGGGTTTGTCTGTATTCCAAGACCCAGTAAACAAAACAGATCAAACCCTCTCCATAGGGGGTTTCACACACATGTTCTTCCTCATCCTTTACACACCCAATCTAACAGGCAGAGCTCAGTGTCTGAACCATCTCCCATAGTTTCTAAATGATGGCTGTGACTGAAGTCCATGTGTGCAGGTGCTTCACTTAAAACCCTTTGGCCACTGCAAAGCTAGACCAAAGGCTTAGACTAGGGAAGGAAGGAATGACGAGGGGATAAAACCAACAAACCTGTACATCGGGTTTTCTATCAGAGAAACTACAGCTCCTAGCAGGTATCAGTCCAAAGATGGATGACCACTGACCAGCACATGTTTGGCTGACAAACCAAGAAAGTAAACAGATTACAGTGATGGCAAAAAATAACTGTTACCATGAGCACAAAGCAGTACCTCTTTTACAATATCCAGGAGAAAAGGGGTCAGATTTCTTGTGTTTCTGTTTCCATCCCTTGTCAACATCCCCCTTCCATCAGCTGTGCTGCATCTCACCTAGTTCACAGACACGACAGGGACACACCTTGCTATGCAGAATACTCCGATGCTGTACCAAAGCAGCACGTAGAAAAGCTCGAAATCCAGTAGTAGTTGGATTTCTCACCAATAATGTGGGCTCTGCATTGCCATATAGCATACCGCTTTTGGCCTGGTACCCATTCGCTGGCTTGTGAGCATCACCATCCAGACCAAGGCAGAGAAGTACAGAACTCCCAGTTTATCAGTCCTGTAAGCAAATATTAGAGCAAATGCTAAAGCAATGAGAGAAGGGATTTCTCCACTTCATCTTAGCCGGTATTAGGACATTACTAGAAGAAGTGAGCACCACTAAATATCAGTGGCATTGTATGAGTTAAACGAGAAAGATCGTACAGGGCCCACTGAACCCGAGATGTAGAACTGTATAGGGAGCGAGCACATTTTTGAGAGGAAGGAAAATAAACAGAAACCAGTCCATACAGCCATGTGAAAAGATGACATCTGCCCTGGTAACAAAGCAGATTAAATAAGATATGGTGTGCGCTCCTGCTAAGCCAAAATCGATTACAAGATCAGAAATCCCTGCAGGAAAGAAGAGCAGCTCACCCCACCACTTCCATAGGGCTGCTGAGGTAAAGGGAAGAAGATGGAGGCGGCAGGAGGAAGGGGAAGACCAAAAGGCCAACGTGAGCCTGCAGCACTCCACAGGCAGCAGAAAGGATATCCACATTGCTCTAGCATGGACACTCCCAGAAAGCCTCGACGGGGATGACTGGCATTGACGACCAAACTGGTGAAGGGGTGGAGGACCATGGCGGATGCTCCTCAAGTCTCTCAGGAGATCCCAAATATTTCACAGCCCTGAGCCTCCCCATCTGTTTCTGAGATGGGATGAAGGATCTAATTAAGGGGAGTTTACCACAATAGGCTTGAGGCAGCAGAGTCTCTGCTGGAGAAAACTCAGTTACCTGATGGAGCTCTTCGAACAAGTTCATACAATACTAGAGGATGGTGAAAGGGAACATAATTTTCCACAAGTTTTCAATAACTTTCCATGTCATAGAGCAAAGGCCCTACCTTGTCCTTAGGGGATACAATGCTACAGTGCAGAGAAAAAATGAAAGAGAAGAAAGATTAAAGCGAAACAGGATAAAAATTGACTCTCAGCGCAGTATTCCAGGCTACAGGGTGATACACAGTGACACACCATCAGGGCCCATCCTAAGAAAGGGCCTGACCGCGGCAGGACTTCATCCCAACCTACACAGCGCATGTCCCATCTCCAGAGCACGAGGACACCAGCTACCAGGCTGCGCTGGACAAACTGGTTACTCCTAGCAAACAAAACTTGATTACTCCTCGTTCTGTGGCTATCACAGATCTGAAGTTCCGTCGGTGCTTTGCTGCAGAACTGAAGTCAACACTTGCAGCCGGTGCATTAGTCTGCCTCAGCTATGGACACGGTCCAAGCCAGAGTCAAATCCATGGGTGCTGCTCTCTGCCTGCCAGAGGAACATGTACCATCCCCCCAGCACTCCCTGAGTGCCCAAGTCTCTGTGATTACTGCACTCCCAAGCCCCTAGTGAGACAGGTAGATGTTAATATTCCCATTTTATTATTAGAAACTGAGGCACAGAGAGGCTAAGGAACTTGGCTGGAGTCACAGAGGGAGCATCTGGCTTAGCAGAGAGCTGAAGCCCAGCTCCCCAGCGCCAGGCGAGCAGCCAAACTCCTGGAACAGCTTCTGTCAGGAACAATTCCCATATGGAAACCAGCCATGAACACAAGGACAGCCTAATTACAATTAAAAAGGAATCTTCCCAGACCCAGATAGGGTAGCAGCACACAACATATAGTTAACCCCTTAGAGCAGGACCCTACACTGAGCACGCAGGGTCTACCACCCAGAAGGGCTTTGGGAAGCACCCGCTGCTGATGGCCACGGCCACAGCATGGGCTGAGGGCAGAGCCACGGGCCAGGCCCCAGGTTTGCTGCTCAGGATGGTCACCCACAACTGCCATCCTTCTCCATCCAAATCCCTCCTCCTGAGCTCGCTCTTGTCCTGGTGAGCCAAGCCAAAGAGCCTCCTCCCCTCACCCCGCTCACCCGCCCGCTGCCATTTTACTGCAAACACACTTGTTCACTCCAGTTAAATCCCCTCTGCACTTTCCTTTGGAAGGGAGGATTTCAAAGTTTGATTTGTTTTAGTCACTAAGTACACTCTGGTATTCCCAGCAGCTCCTTTAGCTGACAAGGTTTATCCTTGTCGCCACTTTGTTGTGTTTTATGAATAGGGAGCCAGCAAAACCCAAGACACCGTTTAACATCGCGCACATTAGTCTTTTACCCCGCGCCGCCCGGCGCCTGGTATCGCTCTCTCTACCAGAGTGTTACACACAAAATAGTCCCTCTAGGCAATGTACTCAGTCAGGAAGGATATTAACTCCCCCCCGCAGAGCGTGTGACTGAACTGCCGACGCTCCCTGTAGTTTAAAGCGTGACTGATAAAATATTCGTGCATATCAGACACTGATCTGGTTCATGCCATGGTGCTCTCCAGCGAGACCCCAGACGGCACAGGGCAGAGCCGGCAGCGCCCACCTCAGCGTAGGCCCAGCCATGACGGAGCACCTCCTCACACACCTCATTGAATCACAACCTGAGCCTGGGTTGGGTGGGAAGGGACCTTAAAGCCCCCCCAGCCCCACCTCCTGCCATGGGCGGGGACACCTTCCACTAGACCAGGTTGCTCCAAGCCTCATCCAGCCTGGCCTTGGACACTCCCAGGGATGGGGCATCCACAGCTTCTCGCGGCAACCTGTCCCAGTGCCTCCCCACCCTCTCCGGGAAGGATTTCTTCCTGATGTCCAATCTCATCTCCCTCTTTCAGTTTAAACCCGTTACCCCTTGTCCTGTCACTCCCTGCCCTTGGAAAAACTCCCCCCCAGCTTTCTTGTAGCCCCCCCCCGGCACAGGAAGGTGCAATAAGGTCTCCCGGAGCCTTCCCTTCTCCAGGCTGAACAAGCCCAACTCTCCCAGCCTGTCCCCATGGCAGAGGGGCTCCAGCCCTCAGAGCATCTCCGTGGTCTCCTCTGGACTCTCTCCAACAGGTCCACATCCTTCTTATGTCGGGGGCCCCAGCCCTAAAGCACCTTGGAACTTTCTGGAGCTGCTTCCCAAGTCCCCAGGGTAAGAGCCTGGCAGGGTGCCCCTGGGAGGCAATCCCGCTGCAAGCAGGATGTCCTGCCTCCTGCATCTTCCACCTCTTCCCCTCAGGCTGCGCCTCCCCCTCCTCACCCCACCCTGCTTCTCAATAAAGCAAACTCAAGGGTCAGTAAAACGTGTTTTCATCTGTTTCTTCCTTGACTAAGGACACAACGGGGCAACCCTGAGCTGCTACCAGGAGACCAAAGGTGTTTCACCAGGGCAGAGACAGGGTAAAAACCAAGTCCTGCCCCCGCGAGCCCTCCCTCCCTGCAGAGCAAAGCCTGCGATAACAGGTCAGTGCTCGCTGTGCTGAAAAGGGTAACAACGAAAAGGAAGGTGTCACCCAGCAAAACACAGAAAGCTGATACCAGAGCATGCCCACTGCAGGCAACCAGAGATGGTAAACAACACGGAAGCACAAAGAGAATGGAAAACGCCGAGCTGTGGATGCACAATTTGGAGCCTGCATTTGCCCATCACAGTGCACTGACCTCCCACGGCAAATACGGAATAAAAACCCACGGGGAATCGTATCAGAGAATTCCAAGAGCTGTTAGACCCATCTCTATCCTCATACTTCCATGTGAGAATACTTGCACCGGCATCAGGCTGCACTTCAAGGCTGGCAGAAGAATTGCGGTGATCCTTCTTTCCCAAAGTCCTTACGAAAGTTTGCTGCCTCTGAAACTGTGTATTTTGTTAATGCGGTTGCACTGAGCTCTCTGCTGAGCTTTTGTTCAAAGAGAAAGGCAGGGTGCCTGACAAACTCGAGCAGTTTTGACCTTGCGATCCTCCAAGTGCCCTGTGTTATTCCCGAGAATCCAGACAAACCCACCCCTGCCGCTGTCTTCACTAAGAAAATGCAGCTGGACAACAGCGTAACAGCTTGCTCCCACTGAAATTAGCGGGAGCTTTTCCACTCACCCCCTTAGAAACAAACCCTCTCCAAATAATTCCAGCCTCCCACCAGTCTGCTGCTCAAAAATCTTCTAGGTTGGAATCAAAGCAATCTATAAAATTGAAGTGAACTTCCCTAATGCTTGGGGTCAAGCGCAGAGCCCTTTAAAACCCCCAGAATCTCCCTTTATGTTCAATAAAAATCAATTTTCAAAGCATCTAATAAGGTGAAAGTAAGGTCTTTCCAAGTATCTCAGCTTTGAAAAATTATGATGTATCATACTCATTAGCATCTGTCACATTGCACTGTGGGACAGAGTTTACTATGAGTGACAGAATATGTTAAGTCAGTACATGCAGGTGTGTGACAAACAAAATCAGTGTAATCACGAGGCTCAGAAAATTACTTTTAATGTTATGTTTATATATATAATTCTGTTAAATTACCTGGGCAGGATATAGAAGGATTTTCTTCACACAACTGCCTGGAAATCCTAAAATTGCACGTATAAAGGTGGAATTTGACTCACATTTTGCTATAAAGAAATATTGCAGAATATAATGATGTGTCAAGGAGCAAAGCAATGTTCCCGATACTGGTAATAAAACGACATCCAATGGTTTCAAGACAATAGTGGGAAAAGGTTTTATATACAATTAAGTTGAGTGGAGCAGGTGACTGTATTCTCTTTCAGGCAGGGACATACAAGTACTATCCACACCAAAGACTGACTCACCTAGACCCTTAAACTTTAATGGAAAGATTTCCGGGGCAGTTCGTGAGGAATTAGCTGGCTGACCTCTGCAAGAGCTGCAAAAATCACCCCAAGCCCCTTGCCAGAAGCCTGGAGAGCCTGTTCTGAGACGCCAGAAGTCAGTAATGGGACACGGAGTGTTCCATTGCTCAGTCACTAGCCCAAATCCCAGATAAAGCCGTGATGGCAGGCAGTCACTACCATGGGAACACCGTTTGGCTCCCACTGTGCAAGGAGCCGTGAATTTTCCCCTCCTTGGCAGTGAGTCTCACCCCTACCGTAACGGTCCCTGCACTCCTCACGGCAGTCACAGGGACGTTTCAGGTAATCTCTGCCCTTCAGAGGCTAGGGGGCTGTTCTGTACGGGTTCTTTCCTGTCTCCAGGCCAGGGAACAGAGCCTTCAGCCCATCGTGCAGACAGCCCAGGACCTTTAGCAAACATTTTTAAAACATCGCATTTGTAACTAAAAATAAAATGCCATTTCATTTGATGGCTGTGTAATAGTGATTTTATACAGTGCCATTAGAAGTAAAATCCAGATAGGAGGAACTGCTGACTGCTGCTAAACTGCAGAGTTTTTAAGTTCTTCGAGGCAAGAACATGTCAATCTTTTATATGTCTGCAAAATGCCATGAACATCTACGACACCCTATAAATCACAAAGGGAATGATACAAGCAAACAGGAGTTATGGGATCTTATCTCTCTGGCAGATTTTGCCCTATGGATAAGGTAGCTTACAAAGCAATAATGAAATATTATCAGCAAAATAAAGTTTTAGTGGCTTTTTATTCTTAACAGCATTTTCCTAGCACCATGTCAATAGAAGCGGAGCTTCATCTGGGACCAAAAAGTTCTGATTTGCATATGTTATCATGCAAAATGAGATTTTATTCTACCCTTGCTTTCAGAAACACTGAGCCATGCATAAGATCAGATCACAAAATTAAAACAATTTATTGTACTGGAAGTCTCTTCTGTTAGCTTTGGCCAAGTTCCCAGTTCAAGTGATTAGTGAAACCACAGAAATACTAATTAGCAGTGCAGGGATCCTCAGAACTTAGTGTTTGTGTTCATGGTGTATTAACAAGGAGACTGACCATGCTCATCTTAAAATTACTATCTGCTCCATCATTAATTGCTAAGACAGGAAATCAAATTACCACTTCCAGAAGGCAGATAACTTATGCCCACAAATGTGGAAGCGCTCCTTACCACAGCATGCAGTCCAACTGTTCCTGATGCAGCAGCCCTAAGAGGAGCCCTCCCCTGCATCACCAACATGCAAAAATCACATCCCAGGTTCTGCACATTCATGAGCTCATCCTAAGGATTCCTGACGTTCTAACGTGTTCTTTCTTTGCTTTCTCATCTGTGGAGCCTCATGACATTATCAGTGACAACAAGCAGAATCTCATTTTTGGTTTTAAATGCAAGTGGGCTCCTTCTGCAGAGTCACTTGGCTCCAGGAGTTAGGGACTCGGAATGTAAATATTTGAAAAGTCAGGACTTGTCAATATTCATCACCACCACTACTCCGTAAGACTTCTCCTGCACACAAGTACCAGCACTGTCCTCGTACGTTACGGCACACACGCAGAAGTACAGCTAAATTAACCTCCTTCATGCAACTCACGTAGAGCCTGAGTACTACACGAGCTGCTCCTCTATAGATTCCGGAAACTTAGAAGAGTTTAAACGGTGGCCCAAGGGCCAAGTGCAGATCAGGGAATAATTCAGCCCTGACCGATGCCAGGGTCTGGGCTTCCGAACGGGCGTCATTATACACGATGCCATTTTGCACCAGGCCAGAAGTGAACAGAAGTGTCATCCAGAGACCCAATTAAGGCGCTATTTGAAAGAAAGTTAAGACTCGGGTACAGTAGGTGCAAATGAGTAAACGTAAGCTGCCCTAGCACTTGGGGGCACGCTCTGTCTCCAGCGTTACATGCTACCCAGCACCTCAGCCTATGATTTGCAAATGTTAACAAGCAAATAATAATTTATAGCCATAAATAAATTAATCCAAAGTGATTAGCTGTGAAGGGAAATGGGTCTATCCTCATGTCGTCAGATGAGGAGCTGTTTCTGACTTTTCTCAAACATCAGCTGTTGGTATAAACTCGAGGGTTTCACTCCTGACCTCCCAGAATTAAGTGGTACCACTCATATTAGGAAGAGAGACCTTCCAAAAGAACACTTTCCACTTGCAAAAACTGCTCAGGAAACGACAATAATTTGGCAGCTCTATAGAAAATACCCAAAAAAGCTAATTAAAAGGCTCCTCCTAGGCCAGGCTCTAACCCTGCCATATCCCAGCTGCAACACACACTTCATATTCCAGAAGGTATCTCCCACATAATGGTTGAGCAACCTACACTGTTGCCAGGAATAGAAAAGTACATCAGACTTAAGCAATTAAGTTCCTCTGTGCTACATAAGCTGGAGAAGAACCATACAAAGGAAACAGGAGCACAGAAAATGAACAGGATGGATTACAGGCATCAGCATTAACAGATAAAAGAATAGCTTCTTTCATTCAATAATATATTTGGAGGAATCAAGCTTGTGCTGACAAAGAAAAATGAAACAAGCGGGACTACAAATAAACTTACAGTTAGCATTCATTTTGTCAGAGAGAGCTCAAAATTCAATTTAAGATTCACATTTTGTAGAAAATTTCTACCTAGGTCACAGGCTTATCCTAGAATTTAGGGTCAATGTGAACCTTTGAATTGAATTTTATTTGGAACAGGAGGACAGATGAAATTAAGGCAGGTCAGGCATGCCAAAAAACATTTTAGTTTTGTATTTAAGCATGAGGTATTAGTGGAGAAAAGAGACTAAAGAATAAACTGGGGCTTTTGTGTGTTACTGTGCTTTGTTAAAAAAAAATTCCTTATGTAGAGAATGAAAGGTACTAGAATCTAATCAAC
>NW_010248021.1:260271-308329 GCF_000690775.1 Eurypyga helias
CAGAGCAGCCTGACATATAATCATGGCTGGAACAGAATTACAGCTCACATCACCACATCAGCTCTGTTGATCTCCGCTGGAGCTTGGGGTGGAGGGAGAGGCAAAGGGAAGAAGCCCAGCAGACATCCCCTCATCAAAAACGTAAAACTTAAGGACTAACCGACGCCAACCCAAAAGCTTCACAAATTCACTGAATCACAGGAAGCAGCCTGACATATAATCATGGCTGGAACAGAATTACAGCTCACATCACCACATCAGCTCTGTTGATCTCCGCTGGAGCTTGGGGTGGAGGGAGAGGCAAAGGGAAGAAGCCCAGCAGACATCCCCTCATCAAAAACGTAAAACTTAAGGACTAACCGACGCCAACCCAAAAGCTTCACAAATTCACTGAATCACAGGAGGCAAAAGCACAAATTGTCCCACTGCAGGTGATCAACTCCTTGTTCCATTCAGCAGGTTGAAAGAAATCCTGCTCCCACCCAGCCAGTTTCCTCGTTCTTTACAGCACTTATTGTTATTATACATTTCAAAAAAAAAATAAACCAGAGACCTTGTTCAGTAGAACACCAAGAACGGAGCCCTACCGTGGTTTTGAGCACTTGTGCAAAGCACAAAGATACAAATCCCTGGGCACCTCCGTGTTTTCCGCTTCAAGGAACACGTTTGACATTGTTTTTTCCCTCCACCATAGTCTGCATATGCTCACCCGGTCTGGGGCAACAATGTATGTAAAACATGAGTAATTGGAAGCGTTGAGCTCATTGTGGATTGCAGCCCTGCTCTTGACCCGACTGCTCTGCTGCTACTCCTCCGGAACGAAGGGGCAGCTCCCGCAGCCACGTGGACTGACCACATCGGCTCCAACGTGTGCAGAGATGTGAACCACCTTTACCCATCTGAAGCGAAGACTCTGAGCAACCTGGGAAGGTGCAGGGAGGGAAGTGCTGTTGGTTGCAACCACCACGAGTATTTTTTATCTTGTACCTATGACAGCCTTCTTCCCAGAGGCCAAGCACTGGCGTTACCCCGATGACAGCATCATTTCACAAAGCTTTGAGCACAGTCGATAGAAAGGCTTTTGTGGGATGGAGAATATACTGTGATGAGGGCTTGAACTTCTCCTTCCCCGTCTCCTTGGAGTGAATGAGAAAAATAGATGTTCTAGGGTTGTAGCGAGGAACAGAGCGCTTGTATCTCACTAAATCAGCTGCTAGGCTGGGACAGCCAGGTCCTATTTCATGCGAGTAAATAAGTGGCAAGTTTTCAATGTTAATGAACTCCAAACAACTCCCAGTCTAGTATCTGGATCACTGGCCACACTGCAGAGGAGCTGAGCACCCTCATTAAAACCCCCAAATAAAGGCGTACACACCAGAGCGGACAGCTGCTCCGTGAGCCTCAGCCGAGGCTCTGTGCTGAGCTCTCCGAAAGCCTGGCCCCGCACCAAGCACGAGCCTAGCGAGACCTTCTGAAGACAGCGCCCGCACGTGCACTCAGCGCCCAACACAGATGCCAGAGCTGAAAAGACTTTTGGAATGCTGTAGTATTGATTAATAAACAGTTCCTAAACCACAGTAGCAGGATGACAATCGGTAGTCGTTAAAATGTTCAGTGTGTGTCAGAAGGGAAGAGGAGAATAAGGATGGAAACAATTTTCCTTTAAAAAATGGTTTTAAGAGACACATTCTTTTCCTTCAGGTGAAAATCTCATCTTTCTGAAAACAGCAGGAACACAAGATCCATCTCCCCAGCAGCCCAGGGGTGAAGGCACTCACCTATCATGTGGGAAAACCAGCCTCACACCTATGAACTCCCCGTGTCACTCTGTCACCATTGCTACACCTGCACTAAGTTTATCTAGAAGCAAGAGAATCCCTGGTTAACACATTTTCAGCGGCTCAGGGTGGGTTAATAAGGACAACGTTCAGCCAGAGTCAATGTCTGCCAAGGGCTATTACTCAGCTAAGCCATGTCTTGAACCAAGGGAAAAGCTGTTGTATCCCAGATAACAGTCCCAGCTGAGGAATCCCACAAATTATTAACTCCTTAATGGTACCAAAAGGGAAGCAACAAGTTTCCAAGAAACAAAGGCTTGGATTAACCTTCTCCATTTAATATTTGCCCAGTTGAGACGTGTCCATCTGTGCTAGCCCAGTAGCCTCCCTGTATGTTCTGTGCAGAGAAAATGCACTTTTATTGCACAATTACTGGGGGGCTGGTTTGGGTACCTCCCTTGAAATGAATCAAACCTGGAAGCACTGGACGTGAACGCAGGCAGGTGAGACCCAGGCATCTCCTGCTGCAGGTACCCAAATTCTCCCAGCGTAGACACACAATTCCACCCAAAACAGCTGAGTATATACTGTAGCAAGTCCAATTTCATGCCAGCAAGTTGCTATGGTATAGAATTAGTATCTGCCATAAGAAAAGTGAAATACAGAGAAGACAAAAATACCCCATCTCATGCTACACCCTTCTGGAAGGGTCTTGAAAGAAGTTGTTTTCTCCTACAACATGTTGGTCAGCAGTGAGTTGTGAGATGCTGTTCACTGAATAAATAACAGCCTTCATTATTAAGGCATTCACACTCAACATGTTCCAAACTCATCATTACCATTTTTATTTTTAAAAAAATTATCTACTTTTCCTCTATGACAAGGCTTGGGAGTGACAGATGATCCATCAGCTTATCTGCTGATTTTTAATGACAGCATTTTGCATTCATTATTCCCTACTTAAATCACTCTTTTTAAAAGAGGAATAACTTATTTCCTCCTCTTGTCACTAGAGAAATTAAATGGTACACCATTAAGAAGAGTGCTTGTCTAACAAAAAGATACACCCAGGCACAGGTTTAGAAAACCAGCACAGATGAAAACTGCCTAAGAGGGCAGAGTGAAAACAGGAACCTGTGTCTCCAGCCTAACACAACCGTAGCAACTGTCAGGCAGGATCCGTGTTCAACTGCCCTCAGCTCAGGGCTGCTCACAGTCTAGACACAGGGTCAGGACCAAAAAATGCAGCACCTAGATAACACATGCAGCAGCAACAAAGCTCCTCACGAGGCTTTGAAGTGCCAAGCTTTCCAGCTCAGCAAGCCCAAGAACTTCTGAGGAATCAAACCTGTTCATTAATTATACCAATAAAAAACCCAAATTTTTTGTGCGAGATCAAGCTATCGGCAGTTGGTTTTAAGGAAAGCTTTTTTGCTAAAGGTTTAGCAATTTGCCTTAACGACTGCAATATTTCACAGCAAACCCCTTAACAAGTATCCTGGGAAAACCCGCACAGACCAAATTGCACAGAAAGAACCAAGGCAGCTACCTTTTGAGTACCTGTGTGCAAGGTTCCAGAGGCAGCACGTCCTCAACAAAACAGTGTCCTCATTTCCAGCCAGGTGACACAGGGGACATAACCCTTCTATTGCACGGCCACGTGAGATGAACTGGCAAACAGTCCTGATCCAAGCTGTCCCCTCCCACAGGGAAGCTACCGCCAAGGAACGTGCTCCCCAGGATTCTGCCTCTTGCCACAGGGCTTTCCTAATTACCAGCGCTCCCCGGAAGGTCTGTTTCATCTCCAGCCTCCCTATACCAGCCCTCTGCAGTGCTGCAACCTCTACACAGTCATCCTTCGGACACCCCGGAGCACCAGCGATCTTGCAGAAGTGCCCAAGCCTCAGTTTATAGATCCGTCACGCAAACTAACAGGTGAAGGCTCTCAGCTTAATTCCAACGTAACAGTCTTCTCAAGAGAGCAGTGAGGTTTAGAAGAAAAACAACAGCTCATATGCTGACACTGACAGAAGCACCAGCCAATTTTTACTTTTTCATTTTTAAAGAGATTATAACCTTTTCAGTTATAAACACAGGTGAGGAATATCAATGGCAAAATGAGTGAAAAATTCTAACTAAAGCAAAACACATCTGCAAAGGTAATTCTGGGATGGTTTATAATATATTTGGCACAGAGGATCCAAATAAATCAAAGTAACAAACTTAATATTTGCCTGTCTAGCAACAGCACCTCCTAACAATAAAAAGAGTTTAAATTTTTGGCCAAATGCCTAAAAAATTAGTTGTTAGCTTTTGTACTTTAATGCACTGGCTGTTAAGTAAGCAAGTCAACACATCTCAAATGGAATTCAAATGTGTGCAGTAGGCTCTGCTAGAAGTCAAACTCAGAAATTGGTAAAAGTGGGAATCAAACGTACCTCTAACACCAGCTCCCTGATTCCACATTCATTCAATAATCTTTTCCAGTCCCATTACATCAAAGAACAATCCAATTATGGTACTTAAATTTCCATGTACAGTTGCCAAAAATAAACTCCTTAGCAACACGTCCAACACACTCAGAGAGGTTTCTATGCTACAGAAGATTTCAGTTTCTGATTCCCACAATATTTTCAGGTGTGACACACTAATGCCTCTCATTATACTGACATGGCTTACCGTCAAGACTTAGAGTTTCCACATATTGCTGTCTCTAATTGCTGACTCCGAGTGCCTCCTTTATCATTATACCTGGCATCAACAGAGCCAAGGTAGGTACTTAAAACCAAGTAGGTACTTCAGTGGCACCCTACATACAGGTGCTCTGCTGAATCTAGGCTTAAGTTTGCCAAAAGAATAGGGTTTTAATCTGGGACTATATAACTAAGAACCGTATTTACAGAAGAATAAGGTGGCATAATGGTTCTGATCATGTCTTCTCCTTCCCTCTGTAATCCCCGTAAGGCTCATCAAAACCTTCCATCAGTAAGGTGATGTTAGAGATCTAAAGGTCCTGCACAGGTACCTAAGCGTATGCAGACCCCACATTTATAAGATGAACTGTGACTAAGAATTGTGTTTCCTGGGTATTCACATCAGCATACCCCAAAGGAAAGGCTTCTAAGTTATAAAGGGAGAAAAAAAATAGTGATTAAATTATAGAAACCAACCCCAAAACTCCAACACAATCACTTCTGTTCTTTGAGTCACAACACCCGTTATGAGTGAGGCGTTCAGCACCCATGCTTACTTGGGCTTTACTGTTCAGTCTTAAGTTCCCAACTAAGCCTGGCTGGCGTGTGCATACCTATCTCTGTAGGGCTTCGGGGATTTTCCAGCCTCCCACTGGTTTTTGCCATGGACCTCCTGTGGCACCTCCTGTGCAATCACCCATTAAAACGTACCGCATAGGAAGTAACAGTCCACCAGCAGAGACTCGGAGAAGCCCGCTGACTCTTGAATATGTCATCACTCCCTTTGGCACCCCATACGGAAAACACATGCGAGCTCCGATGGATGAATAACTATCGGAACAGTCAGTCACTCATCAGCATGCATTTGAAACTTGCTCCCAGCCTCCCTGCTATACTCTAGCAGTCTTAATTATGCAGACTACCCTACCCTGAAATTAAACTTTCCCAACTGTTACATCAATACTAAGATTCACATCTAGGAATGATATACCCAAAATGAAGCTAATTAGGGCAAATTAAAAAACAAAACTCATTTCAGAATGATGGGGCTCATCTTTCAAAAAGAAATGTCACTCAGAATAGGCTTTGGATCAGGTTCTGTGGACCATACTTGTGAAAAGTTTATTTAAATCACTCCTTTGCATGCTCGTTGCTGCATCAAAGGAGACACCAAAGGATCAGGGAGTTCCACCAATATTTATTTTTCGCTGTTTAACCACATTATAATAGAAAAACCAAGACAGGTATTAAGAAACGACTTCCATTTTCCTTACACCACCTTTACTGCCAATACAGAAAAGGAGATCAAAATTGAAAGGGCTTAAATTATAAGCTAAAAATTTGCCTGTCAAACCACTTCTAGACGTAGGAACCAGACGTCTGGAAGAGTCTTCAGCCACAAACACAGCTGGCAAACAACTGCCTGACCCATCAAGCAAGTTGACCAAGGAATCCGAATTCCATGTTTTGAGTCAAAGATCAATACTGGCCATGAACGCAACCAGGTGATCAAACTTGTACATTCCTTTCCTCATGATAAATCTGCTATTTGTCATAATTTTCTTTGCATTGCTACCAGAAGGTAGAGGATGGGACGCAAGAAGGAACATGCACCTTCTCAGCACACATCCTTCTGCACTCCAGGAATTTTCTCTTTTCCTCAGTCTGACTTAATTCCTCAGGCCTCTGCTCACCGAGATGCTACGCACAGCCAAGTTCTTACATAACATCATACCTACCCCTGTACAAAGGTAGAAATCTTTTTTTGAGGCATAACCAAACCTTCTAAGCAAGAGGCGACTTTTGGAAGATAAATATTTTTCCAATTCGCCGTACGCCAATTAAACAAACACTGCCAGAAGGAACTGCCCGAGTATTTCTCTGGATTTACACAAAGTTCCCTACTACTTTGGCAAGCTGAGAGGTCTTTATCAAATGTTAATTTTCTAAGTCATTTTCATGCCTCTGTTTGCACTGTATCATCGCACTCCACTGAAGACAGGCGAATACTATTGAGTTCTTCCAACAAGACGTTCCTCATTTTCCAGATTTCCAAGACAAGAGTATATTTACTTGGTTGGGGTTCCCTGCTGCACTGCGCAACAGGTTTTTCCAACTACCAAAGGTGTATTTATTCAAAAAGATATCCTTGGGCCATAATAGAGGTCCCATACCAGCACAGCAAGGATGGAACAAGAAGAGTCACGAAGTCATTACCTTCCTGGACTGGTGAACTGGGGATAGGAAGCAATTATCTGGACTACCAGACAGTAATCCCTCTGACCCATCCCTACTGGAGTCTTTAGCAGAACAGCAGTGAGCCTAACTAAGAAAGAGGAAGAAACAGACATCCGAAAGAGCTGGCTGGCCAGGAGAGAATTCATGTGGTTTCTAGGCTATTAGGCTCCCAACAGGAGATGGACAGACAATTTCATTGTTCTTGGCCTTGAATGAAAAAAGGAAAACCAAAACCCTCCAGAAACTTTCCTATTTGATCCTAGAACCACAGCTTTCTACAGTAAGTTGTCCCTCCTACCGCCGTTAATTTGCCTATTATTTTTCATGTCCTCTCTAAGCTACTGTGAGGTGTCAGTGCTTTTATCTTACAGAAACATTTCCAAGCAGGCTCAGGTTCTTTTATACAAAAAGACCTACATGTAAAGAATAAAGGTTAGTTAAAATTCTTATAACTCAGGTTTTCTTTGTGACTCTATTGAGTCATTTATGTCTGGAAACGTGTGTGGATGCTTCTCACTGGAACGCTCTCTACACAAAGCAGAACAGACTCCATCACTCATAATAGAGGTCACAACCTTAAAACCGGTGCATTAAAGACAAAATCCTTTTCATCAATGGCTCAAGAGTCGGCACTGTCTTGGAGTCTGGCCAAAGGCCAGAGGATGAACTCCTGCAGGGTCTACAGCCATATTCAAAGCACATTTCCTGGCCCGTGACACCTCTGACCTAAGGAAAGCGGCAAGTGCACGTGAATAGGTGGGAAACACCCCGGCCAGTACACTGCACCACAGTCTGTGACTTCTGCCCACACCATCAGCCCCTCTGTTTTTTAATTCAAAACCTTCCTTTTCCAAGTAGCTGAAGTGTGGCTCCATGGAAGTACGGCCTTCATGGTGGGAAGAGGCCCTAAGGAAGTCCATCTACTTCACCTACATCAGTCTGGCAGGGGGCGACAGCCATCAGCTTCCCCTTCCCTGTCTCCCTGCCTTTTTCCCCTCACCTCTATTCTTTTCCTGCTTTACACATCTCCTTGTGTTTCTTTGCTCTCTCCCTGCTCCTCTTACTCATTCAGTTTAGGACTATGTGAACTTAATGGCATCCAGCCCACTGCCTTTGCATGGGCCTAAAATAAGACCGAGCAAGGCTGTCTGTCTGTACCAGTTACTGCTCTTTTGTGTAAAGCAACACATGCAATTGATCTTCTGTCAGCCGACTGTTGTTGCTGATGGCACTTTACACGCTCAGTGTCCTGGGGCCGAGCAAGTTCCTTTGGCAATAAACACATCAGTAAGTGTTTCACTGCGTGTCCTGATGCCTTTCCTGGCGTGCTTAACAGCTCACTGCTGTGTGCGCTACTGCAGGCTGCAGCCACCCGTCTTTATGGCCCTATTTATCTTAGAGAAGCAACAGAACCCCTCGTCTAGCTTCAGCGTGCCCTGTGCTGCACCACGAGCACCGACACTCCAGGTACAACCATGCTGTGTCCTCCAGAAGGTCAAGTCGCTGCAGTGCATCAGCTCATGAACCACCAGGACCGCAGCCGGCTCTAGTTTGGGGACATGGGGATCTCTGCACCACACTGCCACTTCTTGATCATGCAATCACAGAGTGGTTTGGGCAGGAAGGGACCTTAAAGCCCACCCAGTCCCACCCCCTGCCATGGGCAGGGACACCTTCCACTAGACCAGGTTGCTCCAAGCCTCATCCAGTCTGGCCTTGGACACTTCCAGGGATGGGGCATCCACAGCTTCTCTGGGCAACACAGGACCCAGGTACACCATTCTGGAGCAGAGGGGTGTTGAATGCCATGCAGAAACACCTCCAAAAAACTGTGAGAGAGCTCAGGTCTGGCAGAGCTACTGCTGAGTGCAGCCAGGAAGCCTCATGGCACTCAGGGGGCTTGAAGGTGGAGAGTTGGCTTATGGCTCCTGGCAAAGTGGGGACTGGAACACACAGTGTTATGTTCCGCAGTAAGGGCTATGAGTCTCAAAGTTACCTGTTGAAGGGAGGAGAGGAGAGAACCTCAGCTCTCATTTGAGACACACCCAAAGCTTTAAAAACAAAAACAAAAGGTACATCTCTGCTCAGCTGATCATCAGCTCCAATAACACATATTGACTTTAAGTAAATACATGCACATATCTTAACTGGCAGCCAACTATACATCTTCCTTTTGAGTGGTATTTCTGGTCCAAAGGGTATTCCCAAGCACATAAAAAGTAGTGCATTATTTTAAAATAGGAGGATCTATGTGCAAACCTATAATTACATGAAAAAGCTGCTTTTTCTCATTTAAAGATATATACAGATACGCACACACTAAAATGACCATTTTATAAAATCATTTAAACTATTTGTATTCCGTAAACACCTCCTAAACTGGTAAACAAATAGAATAATCATTGCAGAACCTTAATTCTTTATTCAAGTTTAAAGACAGATGATGTCAAATGCCAGACAGCTGAGCTGGCCTGCATCAATTAAAAAAAATATGAATTTCCAGGCAACAGAATAAATACTTCTGAGGACACTTGAAAAAAATCCCACTCACCCTCCCTAATTCTGCATTCTGAGTGTCCCCCATGCAAGTTTAATTTATACAGTGATAGATATCCTGAGAGATGGAAGCTGTATTATAGACATGAAGATGAAATAATCCCTAAGTGAGAAGGACCAGTTTGGTCTCAGTAACACTCTCCTCGGCACTGCAGGTAAGATCAATTGCATTAATGTTGCTCGTTAGCATAAACAGTAACTCTGCCAGTTAGCATAAATATAACCTTTCTGCTTGAAGTACTAGTTTGTCAGAGAATCAGGCTCTCCTCACCTGAGTAACAATGCGATAGGATCTAACGACAGTTCTCCTGGGTAAGGAAAACAATCTCGTCATATACTCTCTTTCAAGGTGGAGTTGCAACACTCTGGACTAAAGTTTTTGTGGTTGTGCCATCCCATCTCTCCTGCACCGAAGGCCAGGTCACATTAAGGTTTTCCTCTTCAGCTTTCCAGAAAGGAGAGACCGAGCACCATGAAATATGTCATGTTGTGGAGCCTTTCAAATGAGACCACAGAAACCCAGCTCCTGCTCACCAATGATGTGAAATAACCTAATCCTATAAAATGCTAAATCATTCTGGCAAAGCTCCTAAAATGCCATTCCTCTGGATAGCAGCGCTGAGTTATGAGGTACCACAGAGTGCCAAAGACGGACCGTGCTCTCGGGGCATCTTTTCAAGCCCTCCTGCCCTAGTCCTGCTGCAGCCTAATTTGTGGCATGTTCCTGAGGTGCTTCCAGAGAACTACGAGGGGCAAAGGACACAAGAGTTGCAAGGCTCAATCCATCTTTTGGCAAACACAGTGGAAAAAGCCTGGCTGGTCTTCATAAAAATAGGATCTGCTTTCTGGAAACCATGAAGGATTTGTGTCTGGTTGCCACCCAGATTTTGGTCTCGTATTTCAAAAGCATTTTTTGCAATAATTAACATACAGCCCTACGCCCCAGGGTACAATCCCAGTCCTATGCTGCACAGGAGACTGAACACACTCGATTTGCATCCAAGCCCACCAGCCCTAACTTCCACTACTCCTTGCAAGATGCACTCTGGACTCAGTGCAGAAATTCATAAATCTCCATCAAGAGAAATCCATTCTCTTTCCTGTGGAAGAAAAGTTCTGGGTCCCAGCTGCAGGCGTAATGCAGGTGTGTTTGTGCTCCAAGTAGAACCTGTGTCTTTTTGAAACAAAGCACACTGCTGCTCCAACGAACCCTGCCAGAATGGGCTCTGCCCCGAGGACCGAACACCAGGGAGAATAAACGCAGAGGGCAAGAACCCGTCTCCTCACGCAACCAGCTACCCAAACCATCCTTTGAGATGGGCAGCCGTAAGGGCAAAGCAAGCTCCACAGACCTGAACGGGCGTGTGCATACGTACTTGTGTATGTGTTTAAAATAAATCCCTTCCTTCTAGGCTCTTTGTTCAACTACATTATCAAAAAGAGGGTTTAAATACAGGCTTATGGGACTACTAAAGAGGTGAATTTATGAATGTATTCCTAACAAAACACACTCTGGAAAGCTTTAATCTATGAATTGTGACAACCTTGGACAAAATGGGTTTTTAATAGAATATAATGTAAACTGCCTGAAACATTGTGATAAGGAAGGGGTTTTTTAAGTAACACACAGAAAAGGCATGATGCACTCTGCATGAAAGGACGAAAAGTCTTAATTTAAAGCGTTTTAATGAACACTCAATTTGCGTAGGGAAATGTGAGAAATGGAGATGAAAAACTCATGATAACGATAACGCTGCAGAGGGGAGAAGGAGAAAGATTAGAAAAGTAAGCAAATTTGAAAAGGCTCCAGCTGATAACGCTGGCTGGAAGGAATGTAGACTGGATTATGAACGTGTCACCGTCCAAAGCCACTGCTCTCCTTGCAGGCAGCGTCTGTCGGTGACTCTTATCAGAGTTGCACACTGGGGAGGAAAGAGCAGCCGAAGTGCAAAGCAGCAGAGAACAGCCCCCTCTGAGCTAAGGGCACGGGCAGAGCCGGAGGTTTCAGCAAACAAAACTCCGACTTGGTGGAGTTTCTCATTTTGACCGACCCCCGCAAGAGCCGTGACAGCATGCCGGGCTGCCAGGGCTTTCCACCCCCTCGCACAGCCCAAGGGAGGTTGCAAAACCATAGCAAACTCAGCCACCTCTTCCTCAGAGAAAACCAGGCTTGGCTCAGCGGCTTAGTCCTGGCTTACCCCCTTCCCTACTGCCAGCGTAACGCCAGGCAAGTCAGCAGAACTGGAATTACTTCCAAGAGAAAAAACCATCTCCCCCGAGGTAGATACGATTCTGTTTACTAATAGCTTCTGCTCTGCCATGAGAGATTGATCCTGCGCTCTCACTCATACATAAACTGCCTCTAATGAAGCTCCTCGAATTACTGAAGGGAGGAACAGATGAATCAGGTGTAGTGACAGTTTTGCCACATTGACCTTAACAGAAGCAAGTTCATGTCTCTGCTCATTTAAAAAAAAGCAGCAGAACCCCCACGTAAACTCTTAATATTCCTCAAAAGAACCAAGAGGGCCACCATTATGACCAAAAAGGCAAATTAAAGTAAGGATTAAAGTTAAATATTTACTCTAAGCCCTGCAATATTTGCAAATCTGGAAATGATCTTTCAGCAGTTTCTATTTGCATACTTTAATTAATCCAAAAATATTAAACTAATCTCACAAAGGAAAGGGTCAAAGTATTAATTAACTTGAGATTCATGGCTTTTGTGCAATTTAACAGTTCAACACAAAGCAAAAATCAGTTTTAATAAAAACTAAGTTACTGTGACAGGTATAATTTCATGGATTAGTGAAACCACGTACAAGGCAGTAAGTTTCAGTGTTCGTCCTATTTTTTGTCTAACTTTAAAAATAGTTGTTTCATTTCAATGGAGAGATTCCTCTGTCACACCAAACGATCTGAAGGTTTCCTTTAAGCTCAGCATTTCCCTTTCAAATTGGTGGCTTTCCACCTTGCTCTCAGCAGAACAGAGGTCACAGTCGTTTTAGCAAAAGTCCCGACTGCGGCAGAGAGCAGATACCGCACACCCACCCGGATCAGCTGCCTGAGCTACCTCCGGTCGGGATTTCACTGCTGGAAGGTCATCGCGCAGCTCCAGAACAAGCGCACGGCTCCCCTTGGAGCCTGCGTCTCTGCTGGGGAGTGCTCGCCCCACTCTGCTGGATTTAGTTGGGGTGGGGTTAACTTCCTCGCAGTAGCTAGTATGAGGCTGTCTTGGAGTTGTGCTGAGAAGAATGTTGAGAACACACTACTGGTTTTAGTTGTTGCCAAGCAATGTTTACATTAAGCCACAGATTTTTTCAGTTTGATGCTGCCCCTGTGTTCCCAGCTGCTTCTCTACAAGGTGCTGGGAGGAGACGCAGCCCAGACAGCTGACCCAAACTGACCAAAGGGACATTTCATACCATTAAATGTCATGCCCATAAGTTGTGGCAGTTGGCCAGGAGGGGAAACACTGCTTGGGGACTGGCTGAGCATCAGTCAGCCGGTGGTACCAGTTGTATCCTTTTGTTTTCTTCCCTTTTTTCAATTACATATCATTATTATTAGTGGTAATATCTTCATTACATATGAAATATGTGATTTCAAGGGGGGGAGGTGAGCAAGCAACTGTGGTACTTAGTTCCTTACTGGGGCTAAACCACGACACCCACTGAAGAGACTCACTGGCTGCTTTAACAGCCTTTGGAGGAATGGGGAATTCTTGCCAAAAGACAGAGGATTTGGAGTCAAAGCATACAGCGCCAAATCCAGCTGTCAGAGCTCTGCTTTGTCAGCACAGTAGCCCGTGAAACCCCAGCAAAATCATGATGGAAGGCGGTTAGAATTTCCGACATTGCAACCTCAGAATCACAACGGACAAATGTGCTTAGGAAACAAGATGGGACATCCCCCCCCAACTTTTTCCTTTTTGTTTTCCTCAGAGGGGGAGGAGTGCACGAAACAGCACTGAACTGAAAGGTTTGCCTGGCATTTCATGCCAGAAACCTCTGCAGCCCTTGACGAGCAGAGACTGAGCCAGGGAATCACCTCCGCTCACTTCACACTTTCAAGATGCCAATGTCTGCGTCCCACCCCACCGCCTCCACTCTGCACCCTTAGCGGAGGGAGACGGGAACTTTTCACTGGCTGTTCATTAGGCCTGTTTTACACATCCAGGAGGACTCTCACCTTAGCAGTGTCCGTTTATCCCTGCTGCTAAAAAGCAAACTCACGTTAAGCAGCTTTCGCCCCAACACTTGTATCAACGGTGCCCAGAGCTCGATGGGATTTGTTTGTTCCTCAGATACAGCTTCAGAACCTCAGAGTGAAACTCTCTTTGCACTCCAAACCTCTGGCAGCAATCTCCCTAGGTCTAAACAATTACTAACAAGCCTTCTTCTCCCTTACAGGAGCTCTCCGAAAAAGATGGATGCAAAAGACTCCTCAAATAAAAATTTTGACACAAAGTTTTGTGATTTCCTAATTATGAGCCAATTTCAAGCCAAATTTATGCACAGTGTACTTTAAGTGTAGAGTAACTGCACGATAATGGAGAGAAATTGCTTGTATTGTGAAACACACAATTCTGACTAACAATGCAAATTTCTCATTACCTTTGATGTAGCTCATGGGAGCGTTACCGTAACCGACGTACCCAGCACTGGCGAGACGGTTCAGGGAGGCTCATAGGTGTTTTGCAGCAATAATAAATAACACTTAATAGCTATTACTTTCACAGCTTTTCAAATGAAGAAGACAGCACTGTCCTATATTGCTTTCAATTATTCTTCACATTTCTCTATTTTAATCCAATTTTTTTCCTGTTGCCTCTTTGGCAACAGGAATTCTCCCGCTGCCCTGAAGGTGCATGGAAAGCAAGCGTGAGCCAGGACTAGTTGGCTGCCTTCAGTTTAACTAGATAATACACTTCCAAAGAGAAAGAGAAGGCCAAAAGCTCCCAGCAGATCACCTATCACTTTTCCGAGGAGGCTGAAGAGTGAAATACTGCTACTAAAAAAGCAGGGGCTTACCTGTTCTCCGCGCCGGGGTCGTTGTGCACACAGGTGACCGTGGCAGTGGTCCTCGCGCTGTCTGTCTCTTCTTGAACCCCCCACTGGTCTGCATCGCTGACTCTGATGTCCATGATCTTCACCCCTGCGGCTGTCCTAATTCTGTTGAGGAACAAGAGGGGTTGCTTTAGTTACAGACCTGCTACAAATAAATCCAGAAAGGTAAACAAGGAAGATGAAAGGAAATATTCCCTCTTCCATTAGTAACAGGCTGGTACATTGCAACTGTAAGTCGCTCTGCTTAAAAATATAAACCAGGTCCAATCATTTTAAAGTGGTGAAGTATGAGTTTCATTATGTGCAAGGCCAGTTAATTTTCAGCCTGAGCACCATGGAGAGAATAAGAATGCTTTCTGCTTCAGTGGCACCCATTTGGTGTAAATGGAACAGATGTGACTAAGCAGAGTTGATTTAATTTGTTGTGTCTGTCCTGCAGTTTAAGATGGAGAATCAGAGCGCTGCGGTACAAAATACATCCTCCTGCTTGCAAACATTTGGGAGCAAGGTGCCTTTTAATATTAGGGCAATCTCTGCGGAAAATATGTCTGTCACCGCTCAGAGACCATAATGCAGGAAGGAGAGAGAAGGAATACGTTACCCTAGACCCGGGAGGGCGGGATGAACACAGTTATGCCATTGTACTGGGATCTGTCAAACTGGGCATGTCCAACTTGCTGCTGAAAATAACACGATGCTGACACGGGAAACCTTGATTTCCTAAGCAGGCCAGGGTCTGGAAGCAGTACGGTAGGTGGTAAATGTCACCATTTTTTGGCCTTAAAAAATTGCTAAAAACCCAATAAAAGTCCATGCTCCGGTGGGGCTCCGCGTTAGGAACAGATTGGCAAGGAATAGGAAACAAACTGCTTTTAATAGCAGGGACTTCATTTGTGCAGCTTGACTCCAGAAACAAGCCTGGGATTTCGACAGGAGTGCTGCAAATATGCCTGGAGAACAATTAGGCAGAAAGCAACTGCTGTAGCACCAGGCTCGCCACTACTGCGACTTAATTAATTAAAAGCAAAGCCGAGAGGGACCTCTTCGTTGTATGGCGGAATGAAACGGCACTGCTGGGACTTGAAGTGTTGCTTAGTGAATTGTGATGGATTTGCCCCGATGCCTTGTGGCCAGTTGGTGCTCACATTACGCTATGAAGAATTTCCTTTAAGTTCTAGCTGAGTTCATGGGTTTGGATCAAATTAACTTCAAGGCTCAATGGGTGGTCTTTTCCTCTGAGAATGAATTAATTCATCCTGCTTTTATGATATCCTTACTTTGCCTGTAAGGCGTTACTGACTTGATGGGCCAAATTCATGCCTGGCATAACCAATCTGATGAAAAATGTTTCCTGTAAGGAGAGAATTTTACTTGATACTTTTCTAATTGTCTCCTTCATGTTTCTCCACGGACATTCATATCTCCAAACAACATGCCTCAAAGCTTATGTGCCCCTTTCCTATCTTCTCTTCTTTTTTCAGAGGAACATTCATTTATTCTGTAGTAATTACACTGAACCAACTCATTCCTGCAAGACACCTACATGGCTTCATTTCAGGCTGACTTGTAATTTGCATGAGAGAGAGAATTAGGCCTTCAGCAACAGATTCAGTAATTTTTTTGTTAAACTTAGTCAACTACTGTTGGAAAAAAATCATTAGGGCCTGGGGGAAAAAAAAAACCCACACCACCACCTTTTAAATTTTCTCTTTCCCAGCCAAAACTGTATTTTAAAACAGATTTGCTTCCCCACCACCCCCTCAATTTCCCATGTTTTTTCTTGACAACATGTCTGGAAACCTCTAACTCAACTTTCCACCCAAGACAAAGCCCTGGTTAATTAAAGGCTAATTGAAAGGCCGGAGATGCTGGGTGGGGAGACACCAGGACAGCTGGATTTCACCCATGGATTCAGGATCCATGAGCCTTTTTCCATCTGTCATAAGCCTGTTATGTCCTCCTACACAGCTTTTGCACTACAGATATCTTCACTCTGCAGCATTTACTTTCTTCTACTCTGATCTGCATCTAGCAGGTCGGTTTACCCCCCAAGGATGAAAAGCGACATGGCACAATTCCCTGCCACACTGGAGCTGGCTTTAACCGTGCTGGACCCCTGTGCAGCTCCCTTCAAGAAAGCTGAAGCTGCTGCTCCTCTTCACCCCCATCACCATAGGGTGTGGATGCAAGAACCTCAAACATCCTCATCTTTCTCCATGCCTGGCTGTTCCAACCTCTCCAGACACACCGCACCCCAAAACACTGGCATGTCTTGCCAACCCCTCAGCCAGGGAGCTTTGCCGTTCCTTCTCATGTGCCCGACACGGTGAGGAGATGCTGCTGCCTGTCTGGGCAGCAGAGGAGGTCTCCCATGTCTGTCCCGTTCACTCCCCACTTGGCTCCTCCTTCAGGGCACTGTCCCTTAACCAGGGGCCTCCTGGTTTGTGGCAATGCTGTCTCGTTGACTGTGCCTACAGCTTTCACTTGCTGCACATCTACTGTCTTGCTAGGTTAGCATCAAGTGAACATCGCATCCTCTGCTCCCCAGCCCCATTTCCCAAAACGTCTCAGAACGCGGCATTTTTAGGAAAATTTCCAGTCTAATCCCCTGTAATGCATCTGCTCTGGTGGGCTGAGACAAGATGTCATTTTGCATTTTTGGATATCAGTAGAGCCAGGAAGGTTGAAAGAAGGAAGAAACTGCATTCAGCTTCTCACTTAGGAAAAGTCAAGAAATTCAAATTAAAGCAGCCTACTACATATGGGCGCTTTGAGCCTACTACTCTCCAGAGAAGTGATTCATATCTTAAATCTGCCCCCAAACTCCACATGCACAAAAATTACTCTAAGTGTTGGGGACTGAGGCTTTGTAAAAGAGTAAGAACTTCCCACCAGGGCTGACATTAACTGGAGATGGGATGGTGAATGGAAGTGTGTGCGCCCAGGCGCTGGGGGCATTGTCTTGCTCTGTGCCAGGCTCCAATTACAAGCTTGGGTGGATCCTTTAGTCTTCCCATACCTCCCTTCCCCACACAGAAAATACTGGGAAGTGCTGCTCTTCCAACTCCAAGGGATCCGTAAGGATAAACAGAATTGCCTGAGAAAAATCTGATGTCCCTTAAGTTTAGCAGCTGACAAAAATTCTGCCATCTCTGGGCTTGAAAACATGGAAAGGATCTACTGAAGTATTCCGCAGGAGCATGACCCAAGAAGTAACTGTTACAATAAGACGGCCAAAACACACCAGCGGATTGGACATTTGGCAAACCTGACATTTCATTTCCATGCATTACTGGCTTCCTGAAAAGCAGAATTTTCAGACAGCAAGCCGTCCTGTTAAAAAGCCCTTTCCCATCTTTAAAACAATACAACTCACGTGGCATTTCGACAACGCAATTAGCAGAGATGTAAATGAGACAGAGTAACGCTGAATGAGCTCACCCAATGTTAGCCTGCAAGAGGGCCCCCACGTTAGAGCCTCCTCTATCCACACCACAAATGTGAGCACTGCCTACTCATGATGTTCTCTCCTTTAGGGATGGAGGAGGTCCAACAGGAAGGTGACACCCTCAAGCACTGCCTTTGGTGACACTTAGGCCTGTAAGGTCTTTAGGGGAGATAGCTGAAGGAGAGGCAGAGCGTCAAAGCTATTCCAAACAGGGAATCGACAAAACAACGGCTGCAGGAGCGAGTTTAGCTCCCTTCTCCAGCTAGAAATGCAGGATAGAGGAAGCTGCTTTCCATTTAGACTGCAGCATACATTTGGTATCCCTGGCAGTGATTTTTCCCTGGACAGCATGTCCTCCGTTTACTGCGGAATATAAAGATGGAAACACGATAGACTGAACGGAGCGGGCAAGCAGGAGCGTCCCCGAGCCTGCCAACTTGGAACGGCCAGGAACTATTTTAACATGCAATCCCAGCCTTAAATGTATGCGACCCCATGACTTTGGCCGCTCCAAACCTCTCGGTTATTGCAACAGAAGGCAAGGAGAAGGGACAGGTAATCAGCAGGACTGGAAAGTGCCTGAAGAGCTGCAGGAGGGAGTTAAACAGCCGAGCACGTAGCGGAGTGCTGGAGGGGCTTCCACTGCCTCCCAGTCAATTAACTGGGAAACCTGAACGGTAAACGCTTGCTTGCAACACACCCCAGCAATGCTCCCGGCAGCAGTAATTGGGAAGCAAAATCTTGGCAAAAGGAACTTTAAAATAGAAACAGAAGGAAAAGATATTTAGGAAATAAAGCAGGATTGTGCTCACAGCAGATGGAAAATGCTCAACATGATGACAAAAAAGACTTTTTCAGAGCTATTTTAGAAATCCTCTTATCTTCCCCCCCTACCCCATTATGGGGGAAAACATGATCTGAGCTAAATTCATTCTCAGTGACGTACTAATAATAATGGTTATGACAATAAATTCCATTTGTATTCCATTGTATTTGTACAAAAATTCCATTTCTGTATTCAGTCCTTCAACATGCATTTTTAGCTCAATTAAAAATAAAACCATTCTCCTTCCCCTACAGGAAATCCAAGCTGTAGGCCAGTTTAGCTAACCTGCCTAAAAAGACACTGTCTGCAGAGCCAGAACGAGGGGTGCTACACCGCGATTCCCGGCTCACGCTTCAGCTAGACACCCCTACCCATCCTTAAGACCAAACCAGAGCAGAGCCGAGTAATTCCGAGCCCTCACAGAGCACTTGGAGTATTTGAAGAATTGCACAAACAGCAAGCAATTAGTTCTGAACAAGGTCCCTGGGGAGTTCCCAGATAAATACATATGTTTTAAGATACATTAAGACAAGCATCATAACTTAAAATAATCACCGAATTCAGATGTTACATCTGGGGACTTTTGGAGTGTGGGGGAGGGAACAGAAGCTCCTGTATGGGAGCAGGGGGGGAGGAAATGGAGTTTGCTGGGAGATACAAGGAGAAGTGGTTATGTGATTCATAGCTGCCACATCCAAGTGCATTCCATGGCATCTGGGAGGAAGGAACAGGCAGTCAGTTCACTGGTACAAGTGCAGGAAAGCAAAAGCCTTTGGGAAACAGTGTTAAAGCAGATGGGGGGCTGAGGTGGGGCCAGAACTCCCACCGAGAGAGGCACCATCCCTCCCTTTTGTGTCTTCCAAAGCTTCTTGACCAAAACTCTCTATGGGTAACCCAAAATACGAGGGAAATGAGGTGATGCAAACTCACCCAGAAACCACGTGGAGAACCAGAAATTACACCTAGAGCTGCCAAGCAGTATCTTGGTGTCCTGACCACAGAGGCAGCCAGCTCCTACGGTCGGGTGCATGGTACCGGCGTACCCCCGAACAACAGCCCGTGTCCTGCGACACCCCTGCAAGAGCAGCCGGTGGCAAACACGCTTTCTGCTACTGCAGGCCTGCAGTACGTGTGAAATGAGAGCACTCCACCTCCAAGTCATCCTGCACAGCCTCGCCTCTTCTGGAAGTCAGATTGGCAGCAACTCAGGGGATCAGGACCTACATCTTCACAAGAATCATAGAATCATAGAATGGTTTGGGTTGGAAGGGACCTTAAAGATCATCTAGTCCCAACCCCCCTACCATGGGCAGGGACACCTTCCACTAGACTAGGTTGCTCAAAGCCACATCCAGCCTGGCCTTGAAGACATCCAGGGATGGGGCATCCACAGCTTCTCTGGGCAACCTGTTCCAGTGCCTCACCACCCTCTCTGGGAAGAATTTCTTCCTGACATCTAATCTAAACCTCCCTGATTTCAATTTATACCCATTACCCCTTATCCTATCACTACAGGCTCTTGTAAAAAGTCCTCTCCCAGTACCCTTGTAGGCCCCCTTCAGATACTGGAAAGCTGCAATGAGGTCTCCTCGGAGCCTCCTCTTCTCCAGGCTGCACAAGCCCAGTTCTCGCAGCCTTTCGTCATTTTCCATTTCGTTTTTCCAAGAACTTTACTTCTTTGTTCTTTTAGTTTTTAAAAGATTTGTCACAGATGTATGCTCAGACTACTTCCCCATCAAATCCTCCTTCAAGCAGCAACGCCAGGCCAGCTGCGTTTGTTTCCGCAGTTCCGTATCACTGTACGCAAAGCTGCCTACGCGTGTAAAGCGCACAAAGCACTGCGATAAACCAAACCTCTCCAGAACCGTCACAAGTGTAGAGGCACAGACAACACGCTGCTTTACGGCGACGAGAGCAAGCAGCCTGCCCAGCTCCGTGGAGAGGTGGAGGGAGGTGGCCATGTGGAACGGAGGGCAATGGCAATGCACCAACAAGAAGAAACCCCAAGAAAAAGGGTTTGAGTATGGGAGGGTAAAAAACTCAACATGGCCCTGGTATAAACCCAGTGGCAATAGGTGTTACCAGTGAAAAAAGGGGGAACTCGTGGTGAGACAAAAACAAACATGTTTGCCCTTGGGGATAAAGACAACTCGGTCCTTAGACAGAGGCGGCAACTTCCAACATCAACTGGAGTTTTGTTTAAGATGCGAATTCTGCATTTCATCCATGCTGAAAACTCCCCCCGTGGCTGCCCCCTCACTGCAAGTCCAATGTGTAATGAGCCCAAATTAGCCTTCAAAACAAGACATGAATCTGCTGTGCTTTGCCTGCCTTGGATCCATTTCCCCCAAAACACCTCCCCACTGCAGAGCCAAAGCTTTCTGAGCTGCCACTCACCCCTCTTTTCATCACACGACCTTGGCACTCTCTCACCTTTACACCGCACCAGGAATTTTGCCTTCCCCTCCCCTCCAGCATACCTCAATTTCTCTCTGCATCGGTTATTTTTAGATAACCTTCTGTAGCTGTCTTACTTAACCCTGTCAAGCACTGGGGGACACAGTTTCTATGAAAGCAGTTATTACTGTCGGGTATCAGAATATCTCCATCCCACGCGCGCTCAAGGAACAAAGTCAATGCCAAAGCAGCGGGTAGGACAAAGCAGCCAACACCGGTCCAGCGAGCAGCGCCACGCAAGGCAGGAACAGAGCTGCTCAACAGACACGATGGCTAACTTGGAAAAAGCCCAACAACTCAGAGAACTGAAAAAATCTTGGAACTCATGGAGAGGATCAATGCTAAAAGATTCAGAATGATACAATTGCTACTCTTCTACCCAAAAAGGTGAAGCTATCAACCTGTCTTTTTCAGCCCACCAAATGTTTCAAAACATGCTAAGCATCAAGTTCACTAGCATCTTTGGTTTTGACTAATGAAGAATAAACAAGATTTTCAGTCGGATTCTGCCAGTAAAGTGCTTTCCACGTGACTAACTATTGGGGAAGACAAATTAGCACAACCTACCTCCGAGTATGATGGCTTATGATTCTGAGGAAGTTTTTACAGAAGCATGATCAAAATAGGGTAGGATGAAAATAGGAGATGATGATGGGGAGAGTATTTTATCAAAAATCCTTCCTCCTCCTTTTCACCAAACTGCAGGTATAACTCCTCTACGAGAGTGCAGCAGATTTTTCTCAAAAGCCCCCCATTTTTCCTAAGAATGTCTAAATATTTTAGGATTTTTTGGAAGGGGAAGGTGTCTCAAACATTTTCTAAATACAAGACTATGCTCATAAAATCAACAAAGAGCATGTGAAAGTCCTCAAAGCAATCTAACATTATGCTGTATTTCCATATCCAATGGAAAATTCCCATGTTTTGGCATTTTTTTTTTAGAAAGAAAGACGACATTTTAAGATTTCATCTCCCTTTTCAGCAGAAACTCCATTTTTCAATCTGCTCTCTCACGCAGGTAAGCAAATAGAGCTTAAAAAACCAGCAGAAAGGCATCCTAATTGGCTTGAAATTAAAGCTATTAGTTTTTATTCTTATTTACTCCTGCCACAAAGCAGAACTGTTTATATGGGTTTCTAACACTGCTATGGAAACCTGAGAGGTTCTGAAACCTTTACATAATGAGATGAAAACTCCACCTCCCACATCGAACACCGTTTTCTTTGAAATATGCCAACAGTGATATTTTGTCCCTCTGGGAGAAAAAGGGGTCCCAGTCACTGGGGAAGGAGACATCGGGTCCAATTCTATTGAGTCAAGGTATTTTATTTAGCACTTAATTGTCTGGGCAACTTCAAAATGGGAATAAGGATGTTTACGTGCTTTTGCTTGGAAATTCATCCAAGGAGAAAAAAAAAATTGCTATTATTATGGAGATACTGTGCATTTGTATCCTTAAACATTGTGCAGATACTGTATTTCAAGATATTTCTGCAATTTCCCAGTAGGTACTTAAAAACACAGGTTGAGGAGTTCTGTAGCAATTGGCCTTTTCTTTATAAAACTAAAAGTCAAAATTGATTTCATTCCACCTCAAAACATTGTTGTACCTTTGACATACAAATCGCTTTAATCACAGTATAAGCACGTGTGGCTCTAGATTGTGTTGAAAGCTCTTAAATTCCAGCAAACTCTTCATAGCAGGAGAACAGGCTGGACGTTTGGGTTGCTGACCCTGGCATCCCACTAGCACGGCTCCGTTGACTCCTGCTACAGCAGCACCGGGAAGCAGATCAGGCCCTCTGTCCTTTGCCTGCCTGGAGAGCAGGAAACACTGCCCCTAATTTACAAATAAATACAATTCCTAGCTCTGGCTTGACACTTTACACTTTCAAAGTATCCAATAAACATGAACTAACCATTATTATTATTGATTGAAAGGAGACAGCAGGTCTTTTTCCAACTCCAAATGATCCTCGAGCTCCCAAACAACTCATAGCATCCCTATCTCATTAGGATGCACAGCCAGCTTGCACCTCTCCCCTGAAAGAGGAGAGATGCTTCCCTTTATCCCACTGCCTCCGCTCAGTTATCATGTGTTGATCATCATTCAAAGCGCTCAAGAGTGCCTGCCCTTCGACATCTCCAAGAACTGAAGTACGTGCCTTCTTTTCTCCAACATAACAATCTGTGGTGTAACTTCTCTGTAAAGAGAAGAGGTAAAATGCTGCAGTGGTCTTCCATAACACACAGCTACGGAACAAAAATCAAAGCCTGCTCAGTCTCTTCAACCTTGCTCCGAAAGATCTGAAACGCTCAGACTATGTCCTTTACCTTGAAACCAATGCAATGCTACAAAGATGAAACTCTTCCTTAAAGCCTAGAAGTACAGGAGAAAACACGTTAGCAAGCCTGAAAGTGTCCAAAGGATTTGAACTTGGAATTCTTGCAATCATGCAGAAACACAGCTTTGAAAACTATAATGAAAAAATCAAAGTAAGTCAGAGGTTCCCTCCTGCAAGGACAAAGATAAGTTACAGGTTTCCTTTGACAGAAAGGCTCCTTCTGGAAATCAGCCCTGCAAACATGTCTGCAGCCTGAAGAGAGCTCAGGCCTCCCGTGAGACAATTTTTATCAAGGGGTCATTTTTCTACCTCTACAAGTAAAAAAAATAGCTCTGAAGGTCACAGTTTCTGGAAGCACCTAAATAACAACAAAGTAAAAAACTTTCTACCCCTCTCCCTGCAAAACTAGATAATGAGCTCCGTAGCATTGGCTTGGCCAAACCTGCTCTCCACCTTGGAGACTCACGCATTTCCTGTAAGAAAAAAGGTTATTAAATACAATTCAAACTAACAGAATTAATTATCTTTTACCAGACATCACTGTGTATGACTTAGAACAGAAAAGCTGCCCTGGGCTGCTGCTGAGTCAACCCTGGAGTTTGTTGCGTTCCTTGAACTGTGCGTGGCACACCGCTCAGCTCGGGGCAGGCTGTGACTGCAAAACCCCCAACTGGCAGATGCCCAGAAAAGGCCAGCAGTAGCCATTCTGTGGCTAGGCATGAAACAGCACGTGCCGTCTGGCCAAAAAAAAGCAGATAACGGAGGCAGTTTGCATGTGCTGACCGGGGTCTCACCCGGATTTCACACAGCCAACACACCTCTTTCAGTGCTTCAAAAAGTACAAGGGAGACCAGCAGTGAAGTTGACTCAACAACACTTTGTTGTTGTATACACCTCTAACTTCTACTGAAACAGTCCCAACCCTTGGCACGTCCAACTGCTTAGCAGGATGAAGCAGTCTTTAAGGGATCTGTCATATTTTCCCACGCTTACTCTGCACAGGAGAGCAGCACACAAAGGGCTGTTACCAGGAACCTCACCTAGGCTGTGGCAAGGAGACCTTGACCTGAGCACGAGGGATGGAGCCAGAGGGACAAGGAGAAAAAAAAAAAAAAAAAAAATCACAGCCATGAAAATCCTTCCAGAATTAAAAAGGCCACAAGAACTTTGCCTGAACTACGGTTGTTGTTTTTATTGGATTATTTTATGGGGTTTTATGTTGTTTAATCGAAGAAAGAAAATAGATGCCATAAAATATGCAGAGCTAACTGGGGCTGCAGAGTACATTGCTGAATATTGCTGGTAATGGCCTTTCCCCTTCCCCGTCAAAAAATAAAAATATCGTTCTTTATATCCTTGTCACACGGAACGGCGGTCCCCGCGCGCTTGCCGATCAGTCATCTCGGAGTGCACCTTTAACGTGAGCAGTATGTGCCAGGGCGGTGAATAAGGAAAGCTCAAGAAATAATCTCCCTTTCCACACGACAGAATTCAATCTCCAGTATAGCGCAGTCCAGTACTTCTCTTGAAAGAGGTGGCACCATATATTACAGCAAAAAAAGCATTTTTCTGCTGCTAGTGAAAACTTTAGTGAGCATTATGAACACGTTGTTTGTTCTCCAGGCACCAATGACCACCACACAGGCTAATAACGTGCCAGTCCGGAAGAGAACCATCCCTCCAGCTTGGAAGAACCATCAAAGACTTTCCTTCCCTCTTTTTTTTTTTTTCCTTTCTGCAAGATTTTTTTTCTAGCTGCAGACAACAACTTTCCAAGATTTTCCTAGCGAGTAAGCACTTCCCAGGGAAATTATCCCACTGGTGCTCAGGTGAGGCCTAGTCAGGCCTTTGGCCACTGTCCCAACAGGCTTTTATCTTTGACAGCCCCAGTTTGGTTTCTAAGGGCGATGCTTCCCAGAAGAAATCCACTCCCTGCAGCTGGACTGAGCTTTCACCACTGACCCCTCAGATCGCCCTCTGGGTCTCAGCAGATTTGGCGAGGATTTTGCAAGCCCCAAGGTTTGTACCTCCTCCAAACCAAGCTGACAGAGGCTGTGCAGCAGAGGCTGGCTGGGTCCACAATCCACGGCAATAAAATCCAGAGAAAGCCCCATGAACGGACGGTGCCAAGGCGCTGGCTGGCTGGATTTGCCTGCAATATTGCTAACCATGAATACGAGGAGACAGTTTTTCCCCTCTAGACACCCTGAAGCTCCAAGTCCCAGCTCTGCAGCTCTGGCCAGAGTATCACCCTGCGAGCTGGTGCCTGACCGCCAGACCCAGCACCGGAGATGGGCAAAGAGGTCAGGAGGATTCAGCCCTCCGAAGTCCATTGCTCACAGTGCTGCCACGGCTCAGAAAGCTTATCCAGCCCGGCAAAGCTGTCAGGAAAATTTACCAGCCACCGCACAAAAACTGCTTGCCGCTTACCGCAGTGGTTGATGGTAATGCAAGAAACTAATGGCATTTTACTTGCCTGTCGAAAGAAATTACTCACCCTGGGCCAGCAGGATTGGGGAAGGATTCTTTAATCCTTTCGGCTATTTTTAAATTAAACTCTAACGTTCGCAGGGCTGAAGCCCAGTCAGGCAGCAGCCTGCTTCGGGCGGGATTCAAACGTGGTACAGCACACGGACAGATAGGTCGGGCTCAGCGACAAGCCAGCCTGGAAGGCAGCGGCACATGGCACTTCTTTTTCTTTTTTGAAGTTTACAGATTTCAGGGGACTGAATCCACTTGCAGATCGTCAATCTGCAACAAAGTCCTGGCACTATGTACGTAACAAAAAGCTGAAGAAATAACAGGAGAAAAAGGCCATAACCAAAACTTGGAGGACACTATTCTGAAAGGTGCGGGAAGGCGCTCCCACTCTGCCTATGCTTGCAGAAGAGTATGGTGGTACAGGGGGTCAATTCACCACCTAAATCAGTGGGGTTGATAGGATCATTCCCTCTGTGGCTTTCCCTTTCCTTCCCAACACCAATACTAAACCTTCCTTTATCCTTCAGCATTTTTCCTTTACCGCTGCAACTGGTCTCTTCCCCACCAGGACTGCTCTGTTCCGTTTTTACCTACATTCTCCCCCCAGTTCTGTCACGACATCCTTGTTAAACGAGCTACTTGAGAAGACAAGTTTATCCATCAGCTGGCAGGCCAAGGGTGAAGGACTGAAAAAAGCCTGTCACCCGGAGTCGGTCCTTGCAAGCAGGAGCACAGCGGGCTCCAATACCTAGCCCTGCCCCACGGAATTTCAGTAAGGCAAACAGCAAGGGACATTGCCCAGTTCTCCTGAGGATCAGAACAAGTCACGCTCACACAGACTTGATTTTGGTTAGCCTCTGTTTTCCTGACCAGCCCTTACGACGAAAGCTCCTATACATCCTCTGAAACGAGATGAAAAATCGTCTCTGCAAAAGGTCCCAAACAAAAAAGGGGGAGAAGAAACAACCCAGGTTTCACACATGCCTAGGTGCCAGCCACTAAAAAGTCACTTAAACTTTCAGCGTTTCAAAACACACACTGTGTTTGCAATAACAAACACTCTAAAGCCAGGCTTTCCCACCGGGGCAGTCGGGGGCACTGAACCAACTACCTATAAAAACAGCTACAATCCTCTGAATGCATTTGGTGGCTTTTGGTGAAAAGCACTCTCAGTGAGATACTGTGTCCCACTGAGCAATAAGCACTTCCCATTCCCGTTCTGCTTTTTCAATTCTAACTAGTCCAACCCTGTTAGTCATGAATTTGCGATTAATGAGCCTTGTTTAGAGGATGTGAATATCAAAATTGTTCTGATACACGGGCTCTAACCACAGAAGGATGATCTAATTCAGCGAGGGAATCTGCTGTGCTTAGGGGGGGGATTCCAAACCTTCAATAAGGGAAATCAGCTCTTAACTCATTTTAACAAGGGGCAGCATGCTGTGCTCTCGACTCCAGAGTGCCACGCGATGGTCTCACAGCTTGGCAACTGGGGACAAGTTCATCTTCATGCAATAAGGACGTTTAACATCTGCTGGTAAATCTGGGGCCGGTCAAAAAAGGACTGTGGGTGAAATGGGGATGTGGTTTTCCACCAGAATTCTTAACTATGAGAAACATGCACACACTCTTTTGATCTAAGCCAGCAAAGGACCAATAACCCAGCGCTCAACTAACTATGACTAGTCATGCTTGAGAAGGAAAACAGCAGCCCCTCCTCTCCTGCTTCTAGAGGACAAGGAAAACAACTGCCTTTGGGGCTCTTCTTCCCTCCACCTGGAAGGGAAGAACTGTCCCTTGGGAGTCTTCCTATCCCAGGGTATCCAGGGAGCAGATTTCCTCCTCAGCTGGGGACATGGGGACAGGCAGGACAGCTCTCCACTCCAGGTTTGACAGCAGGACTAGAGAAAGCCCTGTATGTGGTCTCATCAGCCCAGCCTTCTTGTTGACTGACAGAAAATGTATTTCCCAGGCTATGAAAAATCTGATAAAACAGTGAAAAGCAAAAAATACAGTATATTTCATTTATAAGATCATCCAGCACATGCCCATCAGTACTCAGAAATAACTGTGTGGGGGGGTGGGTGAAGAGGAGCTTAATTATATTTGAAGTGGTTTATACAACGCACCAAGATGGAATAAGCATTCCTTGTTCTGCTAGAGCAGTCACTTTTGGACATATTTCAGGAGGCTAATCCTGGAGACCGGGAGATTAATTCCTGGAGACAAGCCCTTCTTCCCCTCCAGCTCCTCCCCAGTCCTTCAGAGAAAATGACCTGGTCTGATCTTAACACATCTCGAAGAAGACAGAAAGATTAATTATGCTCCACCCTATTTCATCTTCATGGCACATCCGAGCAGCTTCTACAGCGGCGAAACCTTTATTGCCAGGGTCCTTTTGATTGTACTGCTGAGATATTCAAAGACTCATTAAACCTAAGGGGAAGTCCCATTCACCGAGACTTGGTACAGAAAGGAGGTGGAGGAGGGAGGCCTAAAGTTATCTTGTACTTCAGTTAAAGAGACAGTTGGAGAGAATTTATTCATAAATCAAACTCCCCCCCTTTCCAGAGTTTCATATCTTTGCAGCACCTCGCACACAGGAGATGCTCTGAGGACTAAAGGGCTGAAAAACGCTGCCTGCTCCGATGACTGGGTGACTCCTCGTTCCTACAGAAGAGCTGAGGGATGGAGAAGGGAAGGAAAAGCAAACAGCCATGTAATTTTGTACCTAGAAACTGCAGTTGTTTTCCAATCGCAACACTAACATCAAGTTTGAGCTCAGCTTTCAGACCAGTCTCCTGCAAAGGTGGTGTTTGTTGATGCCTGCCTGGCTGTGGTTGTAATTACTCCCTCCAGCAATTACTGTCGGCATATCTGACCTTATCCTGGAGTCAAGTACCAAGGCATTAAAGTGACAATATCTTCTGCACAAGTAATTGCTGATACAAAACCTTATTCTCAATTACCAACGACAACAGCTTGTGGATATTAACAGCGGAACCAGGATATATTACTGGGGCTGAGATCGCTTTCTAATCTGATAGTAAGGCTATAAATTATCTGATTTGCTGATGAAGAGCTCCAATTCCAAGGGCACCATTCACAAAATCGCTAAGTATATGGATGACTTCCTTGGATTTTAAGTGGGATTGAGAAAGTGCTCCATTCTTTCCTGGTGGCATTGCCTTCCTGACGTGAATCTTTGCTGTCAAGCTATCATCCTCAATTAACTTCAGGCACAACTATTTTCAGGTGTAACACCTGCCAGCATAGCAGTAGGCTTCAAAAAATGGGCCTTCAAGCTATTGCCTAAAGCTCATCTATCAGAAATACTAATATTGTCCCTCCTTTTTGCATTTTAGAATTGTGAAACCTCGGCAGCACCACTGCAATCAAGGTTGCACTTACTCCTGGGAACATTTTATCTTATTTTCACATGGGAAAACCCTTTCTTCACGGCACATCCCTGCAGGTGAGAGCGCTCTGCAGTTTTTTCTGAGACTGAGTAGCTAGTGCCATACATGTGGGGCTGCGAAGACTACATCATGCTATTACGGGAAGTCAGGGTTCCATCTCCCTGCGTGCAGCAGGTGAGATATGGGATTGGGAAAGGCTGGGTGTGGAGAAGGTCATAAACTGTCACAGGTGACTAAAAAATAGAAATGCAAAAATGCACTTCTTCATATTTATTACATCTTTTACATCTAAAACGGGCAGATTTCATTCCACAGATTGAGACTGATCTGAAGTAATTTAGTGGGAGGCTGGTGGTTGAAACATGTAATCCCATTTCTAGAACAATGTAATTACATTGAATTTAATGTGATTTCCTGCCACTGGTTTAAAAGTGCAGCCTCCTCCCTGTGCTCGATTCACGCTGAACGTGACACTTGGTGGAGGATCACCTTTACGTAGCCAGGTAAGGTACCACATATGGGGAGAAAGCCTGCTACCCCCCCTTGAACTCCCCAAGACCATCATACACCAGTGTCAGTTATGAAGTCCCAGTAAGCTCAGATCTTAAATTTCTGTCTCAGCAGATGAACACTGATTTTAGATTCCATTTTCATTAAATATCTCACGAGGCACAATTGTGCTGACCTTAAGAACTTGTGCACAAGTCAGCTCTGCTCTATGGGGCAAAGAAATTTAAAGGGAAATTTACTCTTTGCAGAAAAATTTTCAGGGTTTGGTATGTTGTAGATGCTTCTGAGAGGGCTATATTAAAGACTTGTTATAAAGAACAGGCTAAGAACTGGACACGGCAGGTCATACCCATTAGGAATAGCTAGAAAATACTGTGGAAAAAAGTCATTACAGTCTGAACGCAGACCAAGAATTTGGATCTTAAACAAAAGGACAAAGGGCTGGAAATTTATTACAGTTAGGAATAAACCAGCACAGGCACTGATATCCATTTAACTGCCACAAATCAGTTAAAATCTGATCTGGAGAGAAAGCATGCAAGATGACGTGTCGGGAGAGCCTGCGCTGCCAGCCAAAGCGTACTGCACCGACAGAGAAGCTACTCTTAAAAATACCACTAAGCTCAGAGCTGATCAGACGAAACCCTGCAAGCCCACCTAGTACGTAACGATTCAAGTCATCTCTTTACAGAATAACTTCCAAGAGCCACCAAAGTTGTAAAAGTCGAGGCATATTTACAATTGATTTGCAAACAGAAAGAAAAATTATTAAATTGATTAAAAATGCTGTTTACTGCTGGCAGTTCGTTTGCTTTCTGCAGAATGTTTCAACATTTATATTCCTTCACTGGAATCAATAAATAAGCGTTGAAATATAATGTATAATAAAGCAGATGCTAACAGACAATAAAAGTGCATGGGATTCCTTTTTTTTTGCCAGCAGACCAATATAAGCTCGAATGAAACAAAGTTTAAAAGCAGGTTTTAAAGCTGGGGACTTTTATGAAAAGTAAACAAACAATAGATTTAAAGCAGTATAATTACAGATTAATCACAACACTATGGAGATGGCCTCGGAAAGCGCCAAATGCATTACACAGTGTGGAGGGGGGGGCGAGCAAGGGAAAAAAGAGCACCTAAGAGAGGCCAATGCTGCAGCCCTCGCTCAGACAAACCACCTTGCATGTATGCAGCAGTTGGCTGCATTTAGGTTATAAAGCCAAATCCCGAGATTCTTCCTTCCATGGTGGTTTCCTTTGGCATGAACCAAACTGTGAACAAACCTCAGGATGCGCAGGCTTGCAACAAGCCAAGGAGGAACCCTCGGCACCTTCCAGCTGCTTTTGGACACTGACGGTGCCGAGCACCATCCACCTCTGGAAACCTCAGCATAAGGAGGATAACGACTGGTTGGAGAGAGTCCAGAAGAGGCCAGGGAGATGCTCCGAGGGCTGGAGCACCTCTGCTATGGGGACAGGCTGGGAGAGTTGGGGTGTTCAGCCTGGAGAAGGGAAGGCTCTGGGAGACCTTAGAGCCACCTCCAGCGCCTGGGGAGGACTTTTTCCAAGGGAGTGACAGGACAAGGGGTGACGGGTTTAAACTGAAAGAGGGAGATAAGATTGGACATCCGGCAGGAATTCTCCCTGGAGAGGGTGGGGAGGCACTGGCACAGGTTGCCCAGAGAAGCTGCGGATGTCCCATCCCTGGAAGTGCCCAAGGCCAGGCTGGATGGGGCTTGGAGCAACCTGGTCTAGTGGAAGGTGTCCCTGCACATGGCAGGGGGTGGGGCTGGGTGGGCTTTAAGGTCCCTTCCCATCCAAACCAGTCTGGGATTCTGTGTCCTGCCCACCCTGTGACCCTGGCACAAAGTCCTGCGGGGCACAGCCGATAGCAGCGCGAGCTCAGCCACGATAGCCACAGCCAACCCCAATGCGCTCAACCGCACGTCCAACACACCTCAGTCCTTCCTCCCGGAGCCAGACGTGCTTCCCAACAGCCTCAGCATTTCCACATTTCAAATCCTTAGCGAGGTTTCTTCAAAGAGCGAATACGTTTGCAGAAATTAATTTGGATCTGCACTTCTACATCAGGCAGATTAGCAGCAGAGCCTGCTAGAAGTTACCGTCTTAATCAAAACCAAAACGTGCTAAGCAGATTTTCCCTTTTGTTTACTGAAAAGCCTACTTTCTTCAAGGTGACCTGAAACAAGAGGCAGTTTGCTTAAACAATAGGAGGTGTGCTGGATGCCAAAGTCCCCCTCTGCACCCCAAACACCTTCTGAGCTGAGGAAGAGAATTCTGCAAAGAGCACGTGGAAACGTGACGGGGAGTCAGGACCTTTGTTAGGCTAAATCATTCAACTGCAAACCATGACCAACCAGACAGAAACACCGTGATTTCAACTTGGTCAGAAACGGTTTGAAATGCAAACCGATTCAGCTAAGGCTGGATTGCCACTCCGTGGGCTGGGACGCTCACCCAGCTACTTGACTATGCAGCACAAGGACTGCAAAAATCTCTGCTCACCCAATCATAACAGCTACATACCCACATTTCTTTCTGGAATAAGTGCAAATTTGCTTTGATTGACTGACATTTCATCACTTAATACATTCATAGCATGTCAAGGGAAAACTTGACTGAATTCACAGTGCTGTACTGATTGAGCTCCTAATAGGAACAGTTGTCAGAAAGACTTGTAAGGAGAACTTTCAAAATCACATTTGCTAGTTGGCAGAGGGCTTTCTGCACCAAAGAGCCTCTCCCTCTACGTGCAGGGCTCTGGGACACAGATGGACAGCCCCTCTCTTCCCAATGGCCATCAGCCCATGGCAACTGGCTGCAGCCACCCCAACGGCTCCTTCTCCAAAATCCTGCATTTGAGACGTGTAGTTGTGGAGTCAGAAAAAGCTCTGCTGGAGACTCATAAACAAGCTGTGGAAGAGAAAGTGGAGACCAAGTGAGGGGTAAAGCTCTCCTTCACACCTTCCACCCTCTAATGAGTCCCCCAAGTACAAACCACCCAGCCACAGAGCTCGAGGGTGGACAGAGGACACAGGAGGGAGCACGGCTGGAGGTGAGAGCCTACCCCAGCTGAAAGTGGGGAAAGATGACAAGGAAAACCAGCACAAGCAGAAACTCATTCCACAGTGGAGCCCTTGGCCAGTGACACAGCCCTGGGGCTCGCTGCCTGCCGTGCAACAGGCATCTTCCTGCCCCTCTTGAGCTCTATCTACAAATGGAAAAAGAATATGTGTTTTCCTCTGCTCCTGATCCCTCCTCTGAAATTTTCACATTCATTCCCAAAGGTCTTCAAGACACAGCTTTCAAAGGAACCTAAGCTTTCCCAAATTCCTCCCCTTCTCCGCAGAGACCTGCAGGGCCCTGAAATGACCTACCTTCAGCATTCATGGTGTGGGTAAATGGGATCCCTGGCTGCCTTCACCCCGTTTTGATTAGACAAAGTGGGAGAAAAGCAGTGCTCTTCAATACTTAAAACCAACCAGTTCCAACTATGTATTTACAGCCACGTTGATGGTTAGATAAACAGGTTCTGCAGCGCAGCTGCAGGCGTTGGGATTGTTTCGCCATGCGGCCGCCAGCCGACGGAAGCTCCGCGGTGCCCGTTTCAGTCAGAGATTCTGCATTTCCAACGTGTTCAGCAGTTTGTCCGTCGTGAGGAGCGGACAGCACGTGAGCTTTCAGAAGGCTGCACGGAGTAAAGCACAGGCAGCTCTTCTTCAAGCCCAGGTCAAAGCACAGCTTTCTGTAAACACCCCTTTTGAGAAGGAAGTAAATAACGAAATAGGAGAAGGTGCTGAGCCACACGGGCTGCACTGCTATTAGGCAGCCGAGAGGCTCCTGCTAGAGCAGACAAAGCTTTCAGTCAGCCCCACAGAACAGTCACAAGGCAACTGAAAAGAACAGTGGGAAGAATTGGTCTGAAAGTGCATTCATTGTACTTTCCTTCTCTTTCAATGTAATAATACGCAACAGCTCCTTGTGGGTTGAACGGACAATACTATTAACTCTTTCTTCACTCAAGCACTTCAACCATTTACACTTCTCTTCTTCCACCTAATCACTGCCTAGGTGGTGTTAAAATCCATCTGCCACTATGGACCAATCTTGAGGTCCCCACTCAAGCCCTCCCTTAAATGAGTTCTTAGAAGGATTTTTGTATGATTAAGCTTCACAGGTTTGGGGATTTTTCCTCACTGATATCTGAATAATGAACCCAAGAAGTGGCCTTCATCATTACCCATAACACTTTCATGTTTTCCACAATGCCACTCAAAAGACTGAAAATATGTCATAGAAGCCCTGTGGGGAATTAATGCAGTGTGTCTGCATTTGTACCAGGAACCAATCGCAGACAGAAATACAAAGGGTATTTGAAATCAACCTGGAGGATGCATTAGCAGAAGCACTCCGGAGTACCTTGCCATGTAAAGCACACACGGGACAAATTCATCTCGAGAGTCACTTCAAAGGGAATGGTCCGTAATCAAAATTAATGACAATTAATTCGGCCCTAGGTTTGTGCCACTGAGGGGCAGGCTCCTGCAACCAGAGCTGCGGGCCGTGGATGGCAGGAATCACATCCACAGCCTCCACCTCTGCTCATATTGCCAATTCTCCTGCTATGCTGGTGCCATCCTGAGATGCTGAAACAGGACTCAGGCCAAATTTGCTTATCAGCTCTGAACCATGAGGCCAGCCAGCAATATGTGCTGAATGGCGTTCTTCTTGAGGATGTCATCTTTCTATTTATATTACCTAATTCTTCTTCCCCAGTTTCCTGTGGCAAACCAACAGTTGAAATCATACAGTATAAGCTAATAGGGTTACGTAAGTGTCCATTTGCTGTGCATATGCTCTCCCCCCTAAGGCAAGCCATCACCACAACTCTGTAGCAAGAGGTACACCTCCCATTTTTGATGTCTCAGCACATCAGAGTTTTGGAGGTGCTCTGGAGAGTCTCTGCCCTCACTGGAGGAGGATGTGTGGGCAGCTGCGCGAGAAGCAGGCACCAGCCACAGAGGCAGAACCAGCCACAGACAAGAGGTGCCTCGTCTCCTGCCCCTTGTCTCCCCCAGGAAACCCAGCTACACTCAAGGCAGAGGACACCACCTCCACATGTGGCAGCTTTCAAGATACAGCTGAACAGACAACTCTCAAGCTCTTTCCCAGGATTAATTCCTTGCTCTGTCTGTATGAAAGCAAAAGAATTCCTTGATATGGAAAGAGCATTCCCAGTCTCTTGATGCTGCTCAGCCTCTACCAAGATCTGCGTTTTCAAGCTAATTCTGCTCTCTGCCCTTTTCTGGTTTTCCCAGCATCACTCTCCAACTCCATTTTTGCAACACAAAGGCAAAATAATTGGCATAAGCAACTGAGCTGTTTCAAAGTAAACTGGGGGTGATACTTGCTTTCTTTCAAATACATGTGCCCTGCATACTGACACTTCAAAGAACAAACATTATCCCCTGTAACCTACATATTCCTGTACCCTTCACCCCAAGGTATGTAAAAATAGACTTTTGGCCCCAAATCTCTTGCTGCCTGGAAGCACCCAGGGTTTAAAACCTCAGAAAACATGTCTAGGAAACCGAAACCCATACGATATGAAGTTTAAATTTTCCTTATGCATATCTGCCTTGTTATGTGTGTTTGCTACGTCTTACCATTAAACTGTTCTCAAATGCAGAAAGGCCCATTTCCACACACACCTTGACCCTTTCTCCAGAGTAGGACGAATACACGATCCAGCAGCGGTGGCGGCTTTGCTCTTTTGCACACACCCCTACTGTAGACACAGAGCTGCTTATTTTACCCACGCCGTAAGATTGCTGCTGTTCCCTCCCTGGCAGTTCGGAGGGCACAGATGCTCCGAGCTCTCCGGGAGACCCGCACAGACAGCAGTGCCACTTCCCAAACTGGCTACTCCCTTCATTTTTCTGGCCAAATCTATTAAATCAGGCCTGATCCAGACAGTCTGCATATGCATCTGCTGTAAAATCCCCTTACAGAGCACTGTTTCCCACCGAAAGGAGCCTTTGCCAAGCTCCCCCGTGGCATGCCAGCCACGGAAAGCAGGCAGCACAAGCTAATGGGGCCCTGCATGAGTTCGTTTGCCACACATATGTTCTGTATACCCTCCGGAGCAGGTCCTTGCTTCCCCGTGTGACAGGGAAGGAAGAGCATCCTAACTTCCCGTATCCCCACGCTGCTCGCACGTGGAGAATTGCTTTCCAGTGCCTTCATGCTGCAGTGCTGCACTTCTGTCCCTCCACCTCCCCAGCACACTCAGCAGCCTTCTCAGAGAATTCCTGTTCCCTGGTTCCTCCCAGCAGCATATTCCCTGGCTTGGAAACGGCTGCCGTTATCCTTCAGGTGAAGAACTGAAGTTCCTGTGTGCATACATCTCTGAGTGGTCGTCAGTGAGGAAGTTCCATGCCCCTAATCCAGGGAATAAAGCGATTACTTGCTTTTTCAAGCTGATAAAAGCTGCTGTCACCAGTGACAGACGATGCCTAGACCTAAGCAGACCCTATCACAGTGGGTTTGAACACGGTGCCGCCGTTTCCCTCACTGATCTGTCACGGGCGACAACAGCTTCAGCGCTGCCCGCAGCCAGCTCCAGCACCCCCAGCAAACAGAAGACCCCAGTTTGGGGTGTAACACTGTACTTCTCTTCCCCCTCCCACCTCAAGCTAAGCCAGTTGGTCTGACTCAGCTCCTTTCAAGCAGGAGAACACCAGCTTCAACTCAGCTACATCCTATTAATGCTGGCATATGCGAGACCTTTGAAAAGGCCTGGGGAAGACAGGTTTCGCTTTGTTGAGATAAATTTAGACACCAGAAACAATAAAGACCAGGGAATCCAATAAACTACCATTTATCTTTCTTCTTTATTTGAATCGAGTTTGCCAAGGGATAGCACTGTGGCTTTACCCACGTGCCAAGATCTGCAAATCCAGTTCCTCCGGGAGCTCAGTCACGTGAGGACAAAACTCATTCGCCCTGTCCCTTCTCCCACACTGAATGGATATTCTGGGAGGGGGAAGTCTTCCCAGGATGTAGTATTATCACCCCAAGTTTCTAAATCTAAGTTCACGTGACATATACCCAAGATACATGAAATTCAGCAACTGGAGATGTTGGATGCTCTTCTGCAGAGCACCCGCTGCCTCCTGCCAGCAGACAGTCCTCCCTAACTCCCTGAAAAGGACACGAGCCTGCCTCAGGCTCCAGCATCGCAGAAAAAGAATGAGCCATCACAGCAAATAGGGAATATGTCATTTGCTCCATCTTTTCTTGAATGGGGAAACAGCAGCAGCACCAGGAAAGCAAGCAAATCACTCAAGGCCACACCAAGAACAGCACCAAAATCCCCAACCATAGGACATGTTACATACTTGTAGCAACAAAAATATATCTATCATTGCATGTCACACAAGCTCATTCAAACTAAAAATTTATCACTTGCTTCGGACTCCAGCCAGGTGACGGCAAATATATCACGGAGCTGTCAACAACCTGCTAATCTTGGCTGTGAATCTTGTAGGAATACAAGCAGCTTAAAAATACACTGGTCCTTCAGAAACCATAAATTTTGCCGGCTCTCTCTCACATACCACTGGGTAATAGGTCCACTCCAGCTACTTCACTCCCACCTCCCGCGGTTAAAGTTTCATTGTGCAGGTCTACTTAGAGCAGGACAACCAGACACAAGGCAGCAGAGGTCACCCAGGGGCATACAGAGAAGGAAACGGAGACCCTCTCCAGCTCCTCGACTGAGCGGAGTTACCAGTGGCAGATATAACTGTAGAGTCTGTACAGAAATCCCAGGACACACACAGCTGGATTTTCAGAGCCTCCACAGACACAGCTGGAATAACATCTCCGGAAACCTGGTCTGCTGTTGCACTTTTGAGCACGGAAGAAAGCAAAGCAAAGTGAATGCCGACCTTTCCTCCACCATCTGAAACCAAACCCTGCGGCTGGGCCGGCACCTTTTCAAAGGGCGCAAAAGGATGGTGCAGTCCCATGAGTGAATATTTGGACAAACATTTAAACCAGGGTGGGGGAGGATCCTTGATTATCAACCCTGTAGGAGTTTCAAAGGGTATTTCCTCACAAGTAAGGGCTTGCTGTGACATTTCACACCAGGCACATTTTGGTAGGCTATAAATAAAAAGCAAATGTCCTTGCTGTTCAAGTTCTGATGCTTTACAGTCAGCAGGCTCACCGAGGACCAAGCCTGCTTAGTCAAAACACTACTGTCCTCCCCACAGCTGCGTGACGTGGTCCGGCAGCTTAACTCCCCATTCCTTGTGTAAATACAGTTCTTCAACTGAATTTCTCTTACACCAAATGTCTTGGCATACCTGCCATTCTTCATTTCCTACTCCAGCCACAAACTTCAATTTTCTACCCACAGCATTTAAACAGCACATAATTACAACTAATTATCGATCACTGAGGGATTACCAGTTGACAAATCCAATTTTCACACCCTTATCAAGCATGACTGACTCCGGACCAGAGAGGATAAAAGGTACCTGGGCTGTCCTAGACACCCGCAGGTCTGTAAGCTCGGCGGGACCAGTGTTGTCACCGTTACTAAACCCATCAGACTGCAGTGGCACCCGAAGGCCAGCGTGTTTAGGGACCTATTACATAAGATGCTATAAATCTACACAAAGTGACAGTCCTCGCCCCAAAGTGTTCTGCAAGCCTAAAAAAAAAGCCAAGCCTTTTACATCTGTAAATGTATTCAATTTGGCTGCATTTGCACTGCTTCTGCATTCCATTTCTGCAAATCTTCTCCCAAGCAAGCTAGCTGGCAGCAATGTTCCGAGAAACAGCTCGTTTCAGGGAAAAACGCCACTCAATTTTCCTCAAAGCAAATTTTAAATTTGCATGGTTTGGTGTACCTGCTGATCCCAAGAAACGAAATCAACGAAGGAGAGGGGAGCACCGTGCAACGCCGGTGCTCTGGGAGAGCGGCTCCCACCCAGCCCATTAACGTGATTCGTTAGCTGCGGCTGCCGAAATCAGGAGTGGCCCTGTGCAAAGAGGGTGTTCAAGAGAATTGAAAAATATAGAGAGAAAGATACACGGAGCCACTCAAACGTCGCTGAATGGAGTAAAAGGCAAAGTTTTGGTCAGAAGTCCCATGATGAATTTTTTCCCAGTTGTATCACAATGGAGTTATTCACATAAGTCAAGCAGACAAATCCCAGTGTGAAAATCTCTCTGCCCTTGTAGCCCAGTGGCAGCCCTTCCAGCATGACTTACAACAAAATACCCACAAAGTCCACTCCTGTGGTACACACAAATCGGTTTATGATTACAGCTCATCCAGCACCGCTATTTTCTGACAGAAAATGTGTTTTTAACAGAATGGAAATTTCTGTGAAGAACATTTTTCTTGCAGATGTATAACTTTTCTTTTGGGAAAAACCACATTTTTGTTTCACGTCTGTTTAACATTAAGATACATTTCCCTTTCCAATCTGTTCCAAAGGGAGCCTGACAATTTAGAAAATGCTGCACTAAATCTCCCTGGCTCCTAAAATAAAAAAAAACTGAGAACGAGCCTTACATAAGGAAAGATTGCAAGCGCCTTACTAAGGACTTTATTCATGAAAAAAGACTGAACTCTATTCTGCTTCTTGCCTATGAAAATGAAATATGATTTTATTAAATGGAGCCCTTAATATGTTTGCTAAGACTCTGTAGGCTGAGCATTACCTACGTTTCCATTTCTTTTCAACTCCAAAACCAAAGTGGCTCTGCAAAGAGACAAGCTCACTTACAGCTTCTTAACCTAAAGACCAGGGGAGAAGTTTGCTCTATCAAGTGTGTTTGCAGTGTCCAGCATACACAAGGGGCACAGTGCATTCATAAAACGAAAATGCACAGCTTTCAGAAATCATTTAAGGAAGGGGAAAGAGGAAAAACCCAACGTGTTACCTGCATTTCAATACCTGGTAGCAAAATTCCCAGTGATAGGACTGGACAGGCAGGTACACAGCCACCGCCTACTGCCTGGGTGCACCCCAGCCGAGACCCGCTCCTCCTGGGTAGGCATCTTCCAGGAAAGATGGGCATCACCATCAGGGGGACAGCCCAGGATGGCACCTCCCTGCCCCCAACAATCGCCACCCCTGCGTTGGGTCCTCTTTTGGCCACCCCAAATACATTTGCCCTGATGAGAGAGGTAAATGGAAGGAACGTCCCCCTCGGCCCCACAGCCATTCAAAAATAACAACTTGGGGGTAGAAGGGGTATTGCCTCCCCTCCACTTGGAGGGCATCTCATATGTGAGGTGTATTACCAGAACACGAGCAATAAAAACAGTGATTTGTAAGATGAAAGCAATGACAGACATTTCTTGTAAAAACACCATGAGACGTTACGGATAAAATAATGTTGCATAAATAGGCTGAGCATTAGAACCATTATCATCAACAACAGCAGAGGGGACGCCCAAGTTTAGCAAAGGAAGTGAAAAATAGCGAACGTGATTTAAAAGGCAGAAAGAATCTGCGCTGTCAAGTTGTAATTATTGAAGCTGAAAGCCAGCCAGGATGCTGGTTGACTGCCTCTGGGCCTGTGAAATGCAACCCGGGACCTTTAAATGACCAACTAATTGGGACCCGAGTTTCATGACGCCAACAAGACAGCGCCACCGACACAGCCACCCCAGGACAGCCCTCCGGCACTGACAGAGGAGGATCAGCCACCAACACCAGCCTCCACGGTCCTGATTCCACACGTCTGCAACCAAATATTGACCTGAACCACATCTGCTTTGCACGGTCATTTTTCTTCCCAGGGTGGTACAGCTGCAGGTTTCTTCCAACCATTCAACTTCAGCACCTTGTAAGCATCTGATGTGTAGTCAGTGAACATCATTCATCCACTGCATGGTTCCCAGAACGCAAAGAGATCTACCCAGTTTCCTAAGAAACATTAATATTAAAGTACGACTTTCTCAGCCCAAATCACGTAAGCTGAACAAAGTTCTCCTGACATTTTATGACAAGGTGATTAATAATACCAAGCAGAAAAATGAAATGATACCAGATTATAAACTATTGTAAATCTTTCAGTCATCCCAAGAATAATGAATGTAGATTTCTTAGGAGAACAGTACAGTTTTAAACAGAATCATTTTAGTTTGCTTGTCAATCAAGATGCTATTTATATAATAGCAGAAAGAGACAATGAACTCCCTTAATCCTAAAATGAAGGTGCAGCACATTCCAGGCAAGGGCTACAGGCACTTCTTTAACAGTTTTTTTCTTTAAAAAAAGGAAACAAAAATCCTCCTAAGGTGGAATTTCCAAAATTATTGAAGAACATATCCCATGTTATTCATCATTTCTGATCAGCAACCTTCTCCCCTCCAAGCAAAAGCCACAGCGACAGGAAGTTCAGCGTTCAGGGCACCCAAAGGCAGTTGGACTGGAAAGCCTGAGCTGACACGATCTACTTTTTTGTCAAATACTTAAGTAAAAAACTTTAGGGGTATGGTCCGAACTGTAGTGGCCTAAGCACCCACCAGACCGAAATGCCCCAAACCTCCTTGGCGTGGGTTACGGAGTCAAACAAAAAGCAAGTGCAAACTCTTCACAAGTTGTTCCAGAAATGCTGTTCAAGCTTCAACCCCCACACCAAGACAAGGGTTATGGCCTTGTTCTGCTCTGGCTGCGTGGGGAACCCTGCGCTCTCTGACTCCTTGAGGCAGGCTGTCCTAGACGTTACCTCAATGCAATAATTAATAAATAATAATACTGAATTTGAGCTCATGCAACTTGCACGGGCTAAATGTTCCAAAGAAAAATTAATAATGCATGCAGAAGAGATTCATTTGGGGGGAAAAAACCTAACTTCAGTTTGAAATAAAGCCCTGGTTGCCTTGGCAAAGAGGATTTAATTGCTGTAATCACTACATCTCACATAAGGTCGCTGTTTGAGGGAGTCCACAGTACTGCTATTCATTCTGTATCTGCTCCATAGCAAATAAAGGACTACTGGTCCCAAGAGCATCAGTGAAATACCTCCAAAAAGGTTTAAATTATTTTTAAAGGGTTATTAAGCTTTGGCAAATGAGTCAAAAGTCATCATAGCTGAAGAGCATAGGTACTTATGCCACATGATGGAGATAACAGCAGGAAATGCCATAATTAAGACTGTACTACTGGTGTTACCATGTGTCATTAAAAACAGTACCCAAAACATGACCATTCTCTATCCATCTGTGTCCTACCCACCCACCCAGGGTCACTACTGCCCCTAACGAATTTCCCAGGGATTATCAGAATTATGAAGCCAGATCACTGGCATACACACATGCCTTGCACACAACCAATTCCGAATAGTTTTATTGGCACAAAACCTACGGAAGCCAATTAAATCACCCCTCTTTTCTGTGTAAGAGAGAGAAGACTCTGGCCAGGCAAATTAAATTAGAGATGGGCCAGAGCCAAACTCCCAGATCCAAAACAACCCAAAACTCACAATGCATTTGGATCCTGGTCCAGATTCTCACAGTCTGCTACCGCTTCCCCCTCACCCTCTGGCACCTCCTAGGACAGGACAAACTTTTCAGAGCGTCCCCAAGCATCACTTGGTGCATTTTATCACCATCTTCCATCAGGGATCTGCATCGAACCGCTCATACGTGTGCTTCCTGTGGCAGCTTGGCACATTTCTTGCCCAGACCCTCATTAACTTGAGCAGATGCTTAGAAAAGTCCATGAACAAGGCACCATCTATCCCACACTCCTCTTCCTTTCCCACTTGCTGTCTTCTTGGAGCAGCGCAATTAGAGATGGGGATTCAGTGGAAAGGCACTGGAGGACTCCATTAATCCCACAAAAGCTTGGGCCACACAGTGAGGAAAAAGCAACCAAGAAAGTTCACTTGGCAGGATAATCTTACAAAGGCTGTTGGGGAGGTGAAGGTGCACTTTGGTCCTAGTGAGCAACCAAAACAAAAGCACGGCAGGGCAGAGGGAGACCTGCTGGAGCCATGTCTCGTGGCTCAGAGCGATAAGGGGGACATATTTGCCCCACAAACATGGGGCTGCTTGAATATGGCCCTCCAACAGCTCCTCACTGGGATACACCCCTGGAAATCATCCTGCTCTGACCAACCCCTCCTCTGCAGGGAATACCCAAAGCATCTCTGCGGGATCCTAAGGAGAATGTATTTTAGAGACTTTTTCCTCTTACGTATTTGTATGTAACTCAGGGCAGGGGGGCTTTTAAGCGGCAGGCTGAAACCTGGGGTAGGTGAGAGATGAACCCCGCCATGCAGGAGCAGGTCCCTGGGCTCTGGGAAGGTCAAGATGAGCTCCCACTGCAGTCCCCCCACGCAAAGCAGTGCTCACCCCACAGCCCGGGGAGGGGGGAAGGTGCTGCCCCGCTCCCCTCGCAGCGTCGGAGGGCTTGCAGCCAAACGGTGCGAGCAGTGAAATAGCTTTAACTGGAAGCACCATTTGCTGTGCCTCGGGATGGCAGGCTCATTTGTCACTGTTTTCTTCTCCTGCAGCTCTTTTGATTCATTTGGGATCCAATAACTCTGTTAACACGATTCCTTTCAAACCCCAGCCGAGCAGAGCATCCGAGGCTCACGCCGCAGCGAACTGAAGCATCACATACCTCACACAAAGCACAGGTCCCTGCTCTGCTTTGCCCAAAACCCGATTTTCTTACAAGTCCTTTATTGACACAAATGGCACAGAGACAGGAGAAGCACCCAAACCAAGAAGATGCGCTAACCATTTTGTTGCAGTATTCTGCCTCCTGCTCTTTCAGAAAGTCCTCCCTGCACAAAGCTGTCACTAACCATCACTCTGACCTTCTGGTATCAGAGCATGCAAAAAATTGTGGGTAAACACAAGGACGAAAGCAACTCTCTGTTGCATCGGCGGGAATGTAAAGAAATTGAGATAAATGTGCTCACACAAAGCAATACTTCATCAGCTTCATAGGATAACTCTCTGGGTTTACCAGGACAAAACGACAGCAGTGCACAGCCCAAAACATTTATCTCGGGAAGAAAGTAAATTTCTAAGTGGACACATTTTTATACTTTTTTTCTAATACTATTCATTACACACTAGCAATAACCGCACCAACGACCGAATCACTGTCGCGTCTGGCTTGTTTAAACAAGCCTGTGATTTACTGCGCTGCCAGCTAATGAAGAGCTGTACACGAAGCTGATCAATGCCATCATTGTCTGGCAGCACAAAGCAGGGATCACTTGGCATATTGTCCAAACAGACCCCTCCCCTCAAGCCATAGTGTGTCCCCGAACTCCATCACTCAAAGACAGGAACCTTTTCTGACCTGGGTTTCCAACCTGAGTACGAGGTGAAACAAAACATAAAAGGACAATGTCAATCTTGCAGCTGCCTTCCTTAAATTACCCCTTGTGATGCTGTATTTAAGCAGTTTTGTCACCTGAAGGCAACTTTGTGTTCATTAATGGAGGTGACTGAACTCAGAGCCGAGTGCTCACAGGCAAAACTCAACTCCCAAGACAGTTTTCTGTGGCTTTCCCTTCCCATTTCATGCCTGCACCAACGCAAATCACTGTAGGGGTAAGTCATCTGTCCTACCTGCAAGGCAATAATTACAGACAGGACAGCCCCCAGAGAGAGAAAGATGTGGAGAAGGGCCCTGCGCAGTCTGGAGTGGCTGAACCTTCGGCTCCTCATCCAAGAAGGATCCCCACCAGCACACCTTCGTGTTGGACAGAGGGAGTCTGAGCAGATGCAACAAACGAAGGTGTCCTTCCAGCAGTGGTCTTCCTCAAAATCCGCTTGCCTCCCTCCCAGGCATGCTGTGCATCACAAGCCCTTAGCCACGGCTCGTGCCCTGCTCTCACGGCCGTGCCACATCTGCTGACAGCACTCCACAGATCCGCACCCGGCCCCGAAGCAAGCGCGGAGTTGTGCAGGAGCTGCCGGGAGTTAATTAGCAGGAGCTGTCATGTCGAAGCTGTCGGAGACGGGGATCAGCCTCAGACCAAGCTTGTAGAACCTGAACCATTTAAAAATGTAAAATCTCTTTCCATTACCATCAGCAAGGCTGAGCTTGTGTCAAGTCACATGGACGTATTGGCACCTTCCAAATCCACGGGAAATGCTTTTCGCATCAACTCCGTTGGCTGAGCAAAACACACTGGCAGACAAGAGGTTGTCGTGGCTCCTCTTATAACCTTATTTGTCACACGCGTGCAAAACGACCGGCCGTGTCAAACGAGATGCGCTACCACCAGTTACACACAGCACTGCTTACCCACTCGTAGCTCAGCGCGGCAGGGACGAGACGCCTGCCCATACACCAACTGCCTTAACATCAGCACCACCAGCGCTCCTTCTTCCCCACTGCATGGGTCTGAACACAAGACAGAGCAAACCGACTGACATAACATTCCCACGTCCCTCGGCGCTCACCGATGCGATGGGCAGATGAACGAGAGCGCCGTGCCGCTGGCAGGACCCAAAGAGAAGAAAAAGTAGGGTTTCCAGGCAAACCAGACACCTTTCCCAGTGGAAAGCGGGCCCTTGTTGCATTCCAGCTGTACTCAGCATTCCCCCAGCATGCATGGGAAAAATTCCCAAACTGTCAAAAGTAACTAGTAGCCAAACTAGTCACCTTCTCAGTGAAAAACACTGGCGAAATACGCATGCAGGCTAAATATTTTCAATTAATCCAATTCTGCATTTTGGTCAACCCCTCCCCTCCCACTCTTACAAACGTTACCCTACTCCCATGGGAGAAGGCAGCATCCCTAAGCCAGGGCGGCAGAGGTTGAGGGAAGGGGCAGACAGCAGGGACACTTGCCACAGTCACTTAAACTCAGCACCCAGCACTGTCTCATCCTCCTCTGCCTCAGCACCACCCGCTAACCCCGCAGGAACCAGCAGCTCTGCAGATCCACACCCGCCTCTGGACAAAGCGGCACGTCCGGGACCCCTCAGAAGTCGCCATCAGAAAGCGCCTCCATGAAAAACGGCAGGGTGTATCGCCAGAACACTGCGGTCCTGTCCGGAAGGGCTTAAGCTGACACCCACCAACGCACAAGAGCTCCCCGCGGTCGCACGGGGCTGCTGCTCTGCCTGGTTTATTCCTACGAAGAGTGATCGCGGACACTGATTACTGTAGCAGATAGTTGACCTTTATCTAAAATTCCATTTAAAAGCTTTATTGACTGTAGTCTTGCAGGGTCTTTCAGGATTCACTGGGTCATTTATTCACTGTCGGATATCCATCGGTTTTTAAGCATTTAGGACTGCTCGAGCTCTGGAAAAGAGCTGGTTTTTGGTCATTTTTAACTGTTTTTAAGACTGTACAAGGAGGTAGCTTCTTTCAATCTCCCTCTCCAGTGTGTCAAGGGCAGAGAAGGTTATCTTAAAGCAATAAAAGGAGAAAAAACCCATCAGCGTGGCAAGACTGCTTCCAGGGCAGGCTGGCTTGTGCAGGTGGGTGCCGCAGAGCCAGCCATCGCCTGCAGGTACCCAGGGAGGATGCCTTCTCCCCCTTCAGTCACACAGGTACAGGTGTAACTACTCCATACAACATCCCTGTGAAATGCAGAACTCCACACATCACGCCATCAGCCACTTTTTCTGGGCCACATGCCTGTCTCCCATAGAAATAAAAAAAAAAAAAATCAAAGAATGGTCCAACCCTTTCTGAAAGGGAGTTTGTAGAAATGGCTTATCCAAGCTAAAAAAAATTCTGGCGACAGCTCCCCCAAGGCTTCGCGGGAGGGTCTAAGAGCTGCTACTCCTTTTCCTATTCAGCGACAAAAAGAAGACAGTGAGAGCAAGACAACGTATGCGTGGAGCGAGACAGGAGATCTGGAAAACAGAATTCGCCTCCAAGGACCACGTTGTGATGCGTGTGCACTTGGGGACTGAGCTATGACCTCACTGATACCTCCAGCCTTTCCAGACTTGGCAGCACTCGGTATTTTTCATTCATATTACATATTACTATTTCATATTTTACCATTTAGTTCAATGTACATTCAGAGCAAAGAGAGAAATAACAAATTTAAACCTTCGTTCTGGGTTTATTAAAATACTTGGGTAAAAAACAAATGTTCCCACATTGCCAGCGAGGCTTTATTTCTGTAATTATTTCTAAACCTGAACTAGCATTTCTGATTAATTCCAGAAGTATGTTTTTTCCCTTCCTCAACACTTTCACTTCTGCTGACTTTTCATCCTAAAGTGATGCTCCAGTTAATCATTTATTTCTCTCATCAGTAATAACCCTGCCCTGCATCCCCATCCATCCCAGCCTGGTTACAAGTGACGAAGGCCACGCACAGCCAGGCTGCATTCCCCACAGTCTGTATTCTCTCATTTTCTATGCATTTCCAGATCTGAAACCTTCTGTTTTCTTTCCCTTGTTTGCTCTTGGCAGCTATTGGCAGGAGACATCCTCTTAATGATCTTTTTCTGGCCTTCTAGACGACTGCTCAGACTTCTACAGATCTTTCATTATTAACGCAGAAGCCTTGTAAGTCAGTTTTAATGGCCTCTGCAATTTTTATTCCTTAGCAGGAGACATAACCTCCTCCATATGGATATATGTTTATTAATATAAATCCTTAATATCATTTTTCCTACTGAGAATCATCAGTAAAAGCCAACCGGCATGTATTACACCTTGTACTGGTTCATCCAAAAAAATCAAAAAGTAATCTTTGCCCTGCAGTGTGTGGAGCATGGCGCAGAGAAGCAGATAATCCTTTGCCCTGAGGTTGCCTAGGCACCGAGCGACAGCGAGGCTTCTTTGCACGGTCCCGCCATTCCCCTCCAGACAGATGGCCGCATCCTGACCGTGGCTGCTTTCATTTCTCCAGCATGGGATTCATTACCTGGCTTCAGCCCCTTACTGTTCCTCCTGGAACACCTCCAATCTGGGTTTCTATTCTGAGCCGGCATAAAAGAAGGATGGGTCGTTCGTGTTAGGGACGTGTAACGAATGCCGACAAACCCACTTTTTGTCTGTGACTCCACAAACTGCTATTAGTGCTCAGCCTTCATTACCAGCACATCCTCACTGATGCTTTAAATGGGGAGACTTGGAAAACGGGACAAAACTCTGCCATTTCTTTATAACGAGAGTGTCCTGGTTTCTTTCCTATAACCATGGGTTGATTGTCCATTTATTCCATTAAACATTTTCCTG
>NW_010248021.1:308350-357592 GCF_000690775.1 Eurypyga helias
CCCTTTAAGTTTCAAGATGGAGTTAAATAATAACATACACCACAAAAGCAATGCAAGTCATTCCCCGTGCTCGTGGATGAGATTTCCATCCTCCCAGTTAAGCAAGAATTGTTTTCTCCTGTCTCTTACAACTCCTCCATGTATACCAGAAAACTTGTTTCATCAATAGCACAAAAGTTGGTGCAACCCCTCCTCTAGTCATGATTAAGTTTCAAGATGGAGTTAAATAATAACATACACCACAAAAGCAATGCAAGTCATTCCCCGTGCTCGTGGATGAGATTTCCATCCTCCCAGTTAAGCAAGAATTGTTTTCTCCTGTCTCTTACAACTCCTCCATGTATACCAGAAAACTTGTTTCATCAATAGCACAAAAGTTGGTGCAACCCCTCCTCTAGTCATGATTCCCACCTTTCCTTGTTCACTGTGTTTCACCTAGGTCTGTCAGTGAAGAAGGCAGCAGAGACATTCCTGCGCCTTGAAAGACAGAGTGCCTGAAAGTTTGTGACACCGATGCAGGTATTACTCCTGCTGGAATCTCAAAGCTGTGCTTCATTTTTCCTGTTTTCTAAACTAGGTAGCCCATAAAAAAAGCTTAATCGTGGCAACATAGTCCATTTCACCTATCTTTATGATTAAACCACATTTAGTGGCAGCCCTCCTAACATAACAGGCAAAATTTATGTTCACAGATGGTAAATTTTACAGTACAGACCAGCCCGGAAAGGCCACAAATTAATCTCCAGTGTCATAAGAATTTCATTGCACACAAGCATAGATCATCTGTCAACAAAGTGAGCAATATGACTGTCAGGCACAGCAAAAGCATTAAATGCACGCTTAGCCTCCAAATTCTGCCCCCTGGCATATCTGGGTCCTTTGGCTACACCAAACCGCACTGGCTGGATTGCGGTATGGGAAGAAACCAGTTCCCCAGACCACAGCACAACTAGAGCTCCACCTCAAGCTTGAACTCTAGGTACTGAATGAAAACAAACAACCCAGGTTTAGTTTAAGCAGGGCAAAACCGATGTAGACTGGTGGAAGGGACTGGAAGCGACAGCTGGAGTTTCACATGCCACCTGCAGCATCGCCCTGTAAGCAGCATTACTGGAAGGACGGGGGTTAACAAGTCTCAGCACCTTGCTGAATCAAAAACCTGTTTCCAATTGCTTTTCAGTTCCCAAGCTTGGTTAAGAATCCCAAATTTTACCAAAACAAGGAAGAATCTGCTCTCGAATGAGAGCTGAGGTCAGTTTTGCTCCAACAAAATCCAACATAAAATGAAGTACTACACCACACAGCATGAAATAGTAAAGAGGTGCATAAAATTGAGCGTATCTGTTCTTCTGCATACTGTCAGAGCTCGAGGTCGGCATCAAACACTGTGCCGAGAATGACTTGATTTTGATCCATCATCTCACATGAGCCAGACTGCAATTCACCTCGCCACACTTATAACAGCTATGATTAAAAACAATCAGTTACATTAAGCAAAAATATACTTCCCAAGGCAAATGTTCACCACAGTGTATTTTCTCTGGCCATAACACACAGAAATTCAATGTATATAAAAACCTTCTGGGTTTTTACGGGTGTTAGCATCGAGCTGAAAAGCCGGGAAAGCCTGTGAGGGAAACTGCATAAATTAGATGCAGGCTCTACAGCGGTTGTATTTCCCTCGGCACAATTCCCTGCCTACTGTGTAAACCTCAGCTGAATAATCTCTCCACAGGCCCCACGTATGTCATTCAAAATAATCACAGCAACAGTTGCCGATGCTCTCTCCATCCTGGAGGGCGGGTGAGCCATCAGCAGAATTGCTGCTTGCCTCCTACTTTCAGCATTCAACTGAAGGTTAAATAAAATACTCGCGGCTTCTCTGATGAAAAGCACAGTGCAAGCAAAGCCAAATAAAAGACCAGACAGGCTAGACGACAGAGCCGAGAGTGAGTTTTCCAAGGAAATATTGCTGGGCATGAAAAACACGCTCATTTATTGCAACAGAAACAGCTCCTGGAGATAACCGACTCCGCACACTTTTCATAGGAGGAAATCCCCATGGAAACCCAACTGCCTTCCCAGCAGCTGGGGAGCAGCGAGGTGCACGCTCCACATGTCGGGAGAGCACCAGGAAGCGACACCCGCCTGACGGCTGGAGACTTGGAAGTCACAGGGGCCTGTGGGAGAAGACGAGGGTCTCGGCGGTACCCAGGCTCTTGTGGCCCATCCTGGGGCTCCCCGGCTTGGATGCTCTCAACCCCCTCTGTTTCTGCTTCCTTGAAACCCCAGGTTAGTTACTGCGCTCTGCACTTCCAGGAACTATTTTCCTTTTGAAAGGCAGCGTTTCAGAACTAATCTCTGCAATAAGTTTTTGGTGCTTTCCTGGCCAGCAAAAATACCAAAACTCTACCCTTGCAGCGTTTGTTACAAGGTAAATATTGTTTTAGAAATTCCAATGGGAAGAAAACATCCTCATCTTTGGTTGTCTCAGGTACTTAGGGAATCTTGTCCATGGTGTGGCAAAGAACAAGAAAGTGAGAATTAAGAGCTGATGTTAAATCCTTGCAGAGCCTTAGGTAAATTCCATAATCTCTCTGCTATAGCACTGAGGATCCATAAACAGCTCCCAGAACCCAACTGCTCCATGAGGTCGGTCCTTCTACTGACAGCAGATGCTGGCCAAACCCACATTTAACAAAGAAAAACCAGCAAAGTCAGGTAAAGGCAAGGATAAGTTGGCTTTATAGGAAGACTCTTCCTGACCCAAAGCTTTTAAAGTCCAGTTAAACCCTGTGATATTTCTCACATTTGTCCCCCACCCTGAGCAGCTGGAAGCACTCAGCATACTGTGGACCATTTCTTTTCCCCTGCCTGCGCCCTGCACGATGAACCACTTGACCTGATTCACACAGCAATCTAAGTTTATTAATATGCATGTGCTATTCCACAAACGTGGGATGACTTGAAAGTGCTGCATAAGGTTTGCTGTCTGGTTTCCCAACATCTGTCCCCAAAGTGCACTTCTGTCACGTTCTGCTCCCATCGTTCTCGGATCAAAAAAGTTAGAAGTAAGGCACGAATCTGTTTGGGGGTTTGCTAGCGCGGGCTGCAGCTCCTCCTTTCCCAAGCGTCTCGCATTCTCACAGCACATGACACTTTCCAATTACCTTTTGGCCCTCTCATTCCCCCAGTCTGGCTCATATTTCTCTCTGAATTTGGACTCTGTGCAGCTCTGAACCCACAGTCTGACAGCTAAGGACGTAACGAATATGCAGCACTAACCCTCAGGGTGGTTAGAAATGCCTGAATTCTCCTGTTACAGGCAGATTCACAAGTAAAGGTCACCAGAAAGTCTCAAAACTTAAAACAAAAACGGGCCATGCAATGAGCAGTCAAAGGCTTGAGGGAGCAGGATGGGTTGTCTTACAGAAAAATCAAAGACAACTTGCAAAGTTTGGATCCAAACCCCGGCTCTGCCAAAGAATTCCCACGCAAGCTGAGGCACGTCTCATTTTCTCACCTCTCGGCTCCCCTCTGTACAATGCAATGAAGTAGTCCTCACGCCACGTATCACCTGCACAAGGTGCGTCCCGTGTGCTTTGGGCAGATGGTAAGAAAGTTGAGAGAGAGAGAGGGAGCTTCAGCAAAGAAACAGAAAACCCTCCTGCAAACTGTCTAGCAAAATGGATCGCAGCAGTTACCCCAGCTGACATATAGGGGTGGAATTTAAGAGGCAGAATTATGACCAGAAGCAAATAGAATTAAAACCAAAAAAGTAATCATACAAACATTTATAGCTCATGCTTTAAAATCAATTCCCGTGTTCCAAAAAGTGCCATCCACACAGATAAATAAAAGACTATTTATAGTTTTCCCCAGTTGGAGAGGAAATGCTTAAGTTCTCTCAGGAAAACACTGCGTGTAACCAAAGAAATTACATCTGACATCAGTTTGTCCCCATGTGTCGACTGTCTGGCACACAGCACTTCAAAAATTCTCTTACCTTAATACAAACTGGTCTGCTAGAGAGTCATCAGCCAGGGAAACATGAAAGGTCACAACGTCACCTTCTCTGACCGGGTTGAGTGGTAAGCGAATAACAACATTTTCATCTAGCCTCAGTATAGACTGTTTTAATTTGTCTTGATTTGGGTAAACAATGATGCTACCAATCCTCTCCATAGCTGACAAAGCCTTGTGTTCGCTATCTTCACCCGCATGGATATTGTTTTCCCATTTCGCATCCTCTGGAGAACATTCTCCATCTGCTGTATAAATCTTATAGAAGAGCTCCACAGTAATCCCTTCCAGGGAGGCTGTTTCCTCTGAAACCAGTGGTGGAGGGGAGCTGAACCAGCTAGGAGATAATTCCAGCTCGGCAACACATAATCCGAGATGACCCGTCAATCTACAGCTGGCCACAACTTCTCTAGACTCCAGGAAAGCAAACATCTTCACGCAAGGCAAACTCTCCGCAGAACTATTGTCATCCCAGTCCTTCCCCGCAATATAGAACAAGGTTTGGATTTTGGGTTTGTTGGAATAGATTGAGCTGTCAATTATGTGAGATTTTAATTTCCAATTAAAAGTGAATTTATTTGTGAAACCAAAAGATGCAGAAGTCAGCATGAGGTCCAAGGGAACCGCCTGTTCAACAGAGAAGGGTCCGTACGTGGCATTTAGGACAGGTGGCAGTTTGGATTTGTATATAAGGAATGAATCCACCCTAGACTGCAAACTGGAGTTCCTCATGATATCCTGGTTGGCTTCTTTGAGGAAGAAGAAAATATCAGCATTGCAGATGTGATAGCTTGCGGGGAGATAAGTTGGCAGGTTTGAAAATCTCTGTATGCTGTCCATGATCCCTCCTCGGCTCTCCACCACTGCAGGCCAAAGATAAAAGGAAACAGAAAGTCAACTCTAATGTTTATTTAGCATGCCCCTCAGTTCTTCCTCAAAAGCACCATATTACTGGCGGTCAATACTGTTAGCCACAATTACCAAACAGTCTGACAGCGGTACCCTGGAAACACACTGTTGGCTCAAAGTTCACACACTGAAAACATCCCATCACATCAGCTGCGCAGCTCCCTTCCCACCTCCCCCAGCCTAGTATCTACTTGAAAACCATCAGTCAAGTACTGGACAAAACAGGGAGGAGAGTGATTGGCCAGATCCCGACCCAAATTCCCAAACTTTTTACTGGTTGTTTTTGTTCTTTAATTGCCAGATCAAACTCAGGACTTTTTCCTCATCCATGTTTCAATATAAGTATTGAATATTGAATATTAGCAGGCAGTAAAGCAGCTCATTTTCTTCTGTCTGACGTCGTTAACACGCAGCGCAATGTGGGGGTCGCAGATCTGCATCGCTCCCAATCCACTTCTGCCAGGTCAGCAGTTTGGAAGTTAGCAGCAAACTGATAAAAGCTTTGTGTTCCTGAAACCAAAACTTGGCACACAAAAAAAAATAGAGGGTTTGGCAGAGGTCTCAGTGGGCTGGATTTATAGGCAGGAATGAGCTTGAGAGAGGGAGAGAAATCCTCTGCATGCAGAAGGTTTGCAGGTGCTTAGAAGGACTGTTTGGTTTAATTCCAGAGGAGAATGAAACACGTTTGGAAATCACAAAAGTTTCTCCTCAACACAATGGTCAATCCTCCAGCCAGCACTGAGCAATTCTTCCCAGGCAAGAAAAGATTCCAGAGGGAGGGAAGGATCAAACAGGGGTCTGTGGTTTGGGCCGATCTCTAATTAACAGTGAGATATATTCAATCTGGGCTGCGATTCTACCAGGAACGGTGGGTCTTTCAAACTAACAATTCACACGCTCCAACAAAATGCCGCTGAATGGAAGCTCCTGGGACAGAAGAAATAAACAGAAACCAAATGAATTAAAATGAAGCGGTTCCATAATGCGCAGAGATAACAAAGGCACAGTGACGGATCCTAAAGTCAAAGCTCTTGTTGTCCCTCGCCGAAGCTCCGCGGCGAGTTTAGCATTTGTCAGGGCTGGGGAGAGCAGATACACAACGCGACAACCGCACACACCATTACGTCTGCTACAAGCCAGATGACTCAGATGCTCGCAGCCACAATTCAGCACAGATAAAAGCTCTAATATTAAAGATTTTTTTGTACAGGTTGTGTATTTTTAAAGTCTGCCCTTAACTGAAGATAGATTCTAGGGCAAATCTCATCCATTTGACTTTGCTCCACTCTGCTTCTCAGTTGAAATCCTGCTCATTTATTGTCAATGGCCTGATACCATCTACGCTTGTTTAAATGCTTCTCATTTCATCACACTACTTCTGCCTTTACTTTTGCTGTACATTTAATTTTGTCAAGGTTTTTCTGCAGCCCCTGGAGTATTCTTTGTGTGAACGAGTCAATACGCATAAATACACAAATGCATTCAAAAATTGGCAGCAGGAAACAGCATCAACAGTCTCCTCTCACACTGCATATGGATCAGACCAGGGTTCCCTCTCAGCTCCATAGAAAAATGCAATTGCAGAGCAGCTGCAGCGCCATCACCCCGTGTTTCTTATGCCCACACAGAAACACGTCAGCCCACCTCCGTAACACCCCAGCACAGCCAGCACCTTCCCCCAGCTGCCTGCAGCCTCGGACCTGAGCACCCAGCTGAAATGCAGAGGGGATGCAGGGGACAAGCTGCTTTTTAGCAGAGAAAACTGACTTTAGCCCTTCCCTTCCACATCTCATCCCAGTGTGAAGGATGGGCAGCTGGCACACTGCCGCATGCAGAAACTGTAGACCCCAGTCCTCTATAGGAACCCGTAGGATGTGAGCAGCAATAACCAGTTCTGGAAGAAGACAGAGGCAGTCTCTCCAGGTGAGAGGCTAACCACGCCACAAGCAGTGCAAGAGGCAGGAGGCCCAGGTAAGACAGACACCCCGGAGCATGGTAGGTGCTGGATGGACACCACTGCCCACGAGCACCAGGTGCCAGAGGCTGCACAAAGCAAGGAACCCACAGGAACCTAGAGCAAGGATGGAGGCAAGAGCAGAGGCTGGTGACCACCATTTATCCGGCGTCAGGCAATGCCCCACCACTGCTTGCTGTGCTGCTCTCTGGGAGCCCCAACGCCTGTATCCCACCACTGAAAACCAGAGTGCTTGGGAAGCACGCTGCGGGTCAAACCTCACCCTGCTCGTAGCAGAAAGAAAGATCAATGCCAATTGTAGAACCAAAGTCACCAAGGGATGCCTCAGCAGCTCCGTCAGCGCTCTGCTGTTTAAAGAGCACCTTGACACGGCACGGCTCGCCACGCTGATGTGCGACTGCAAACTCCGTCGGCGAACGTGAACTTCGCTCCTGCGACAGCCAAGGCAGCGAGGGGAGAAAGCGTGTTGCTTCTTTACTGAGCAAAGGCAGGCAAGGACCTTCCTAGATTAACTGTAGATAAATCCAACTACGTTTATAAGCAATACTTCTGAGAGGTTGCATAGAAAACGTGCAGCCGTGCAGATAACAAAGGGGACACAGCAGCAAGAGTACCCTCTGGTTTCTGGGAGAAGAGCTGGAATTTGCCGTCTCCCCAGACACACCAGACTGCAGGGAGGATTTAAACGCTGACATAGCTCCTGAGCCTAAAGAGGAACCAAAACCAAGACAAGGCTGAATCGTATTTGTGTTTACATTCTAGGACTCTCCCCCGAGCCCCTGTCCTTTATGCAGATATTTTCTCTTTCTCAAGCAGAGACTTATAGGCAGCTTAAAAGGTATGTTTTTCCCTTCCCTCCGTTTCATTACAGTGGCAACGTTCAGTGCCTCTTCTCAGAACTGGTATGAGGACTAGGATATCAGCCTGCTGTAACTCAAACAAAATGAGACACAAATTTTGTCTGAAAGCTTATATGGGAAGCCATAAACACCAGCAGACAGGGCTGGGCTTTGTCCTAGAACCAGCCTGCAACAAAATATGATATCTGAATTTACCAGCGTTTTATGACGCTGCAGGAACATCTAAAAAGAAATGCTTCACAGAATGGCAGGCCAACACCCCACCTTTTTAATTCGGCACGTCGGCACCACAACATCAATCTCTCTAGAGTACCAATCCGAAACAGGACACATTTCCAGCTTTCTGGTGTGCAACAAAGTGACTAATAAATCACCTGCTCCTTTAATAAGCACTCCGGCAAGATCAAAAGAGGGCAGAACATCAGATGCGAACATGGGTTAGTCCTAATTATGTAACAAAAGAGAGCAAGAGATGAAGGAAAGTGAATGGAGGCCAAATGAGCATCCCCCTCTCAAAGGCTCAACACAGGCTGTTTCCCCGTGGCACTGGGGACGTTGAGGGGAGACATCTAGAAAAAACATGCTGTTGGACATGACGAGATATTTATCTTTAATTTCTAAAATAACTTTCACCTGGTAACAGTTTTTCAGCAGGTGCTTTGCCCCTTTTAAACCACTTAAGTGGACCAGCCAAACAGCAGGACTCCCAGAGCAACAGGTCAACCTGCAGAAGCTCATCGCTGGCATTATATGCCGAAAGACCTCTCTCCAGAGCTGGGCAATAGCCTCATAGCCCAGCTCCCCCTGCAAATGCTGAGAGGGCAGAGGGAAACACCCTTCTGATGCTTCTGGATCACAGAGAGCGAGAGAACGGTACACATAGCCAACCACGCAGCGCTGCGCGTCAGGGAGATGCCCCTTCCTCGTCCTTACGCCCACCAGCTCAGACCTCAAATGAAGCTTCTTTTCTGTTGTCTCGGTATTTTTTTTTTTATTTAACCATGAAATTTTGTTTCTAACCTCACTTGACCCTGGACTGATGCCACAGGAAGCAGCACTGACTAAGGCACACGCAAAGCTGTAGCGGTAGTCACGCTTGCGCAGTACCAACCCGCCATTCGTGCACCTCAAGATTTCATCCAAGCCACATTTCTCAAATTTCATACATTTTGATGCTAAGCAGCAAAACAAGTATCCTGCTGGAAGGTAGCGGCAGCAGTGGCAGGTCAGCATTGAAAACTCACGCGTCTATGTTAAGCGGGAGGGAAGTCTCAAAATTCGTCATTTTGTAACTAAAAAGTAAAATAACTCCCGTGGGAGCATAACCCCAAATTTCACGTCTAAATCTTCCCACTGCTTTAGCCAGCTACTTCCCAGGAGCCAAGTCTGCCATAAGCCCACAGCAGTTCTGAAGCTGGAAGTGCGAGCAACAAAAAAATATTTTAAATGACAACTTTTCCAATGTCCTTTTTCTCTGAAAACAAACAAGACAGACAACCCTGCACCTGTGGGAAAACGGTGTCAAAACTCCTCCTTCCTGCCACATCATCAGGATTGCGGCGCGAGATCATACAGACACTCCCCTTTGTAAAAGAGGAATAATTTCAAGTCATGTGGTGCCAGTAAGTGCTATGATGTTATCCCTGACTCATCCAGAGGCAATCAATGGCTTGTCTGTATAGGAGAAAAATGGCCAGCCCTTCCCACCAGCCCTCACTAAAGACCATACGGACCAAACTACACATGTACATTATTCCACTATAAAAATGGCTCTATTCATAATAATTATTTTGCTCTGGAAATGCAGGCATTATCCTTGAATAAAAACACACTGTATCCCAGAATAGTGTGTCTACACATGGAAAGCTATTCTGGAACTGAGAAATTATAGGAGAATAATTAATTCTGGACCAGCTGTGGAGGTCACACTCTCTCATACATGCAAGGGGTAAGACCTGGTGCTGTTTAGGGACCCCAGCCGTGAGGGATTGTGCAAGGGGATTTGGCCTGGCTACGGTTGGGGAAACTCTGACTCTTAATCCTGGCAGAAAGAAAATGAGGAGGAGGATTACAGTGTGAAAATCCACCACGACTTCAGACCTCATTTGAGCACTATGAGTAGGATAAGTTTGGGTTGTGCGAGGATTTAAGGAGCCTGGATGAACACCCGCCTCGTGCTGTCCCTGACTCATTCAAAAGTTAATAAAATAACCATGGAAGGAGGATGTCGGTGTTTACTTCCCACATTCAGAGTCCATCCTGTGACTCATCTCCTCAGTCCTACATTAGGGAGGAAAAGGAGGAGAAAAACCCTCCATAGTTCCACTGAGGAACAGCTTCCATCACCTACCACTGAAAAACAAGCTTTACCCCTTTAGTACTGGAAGTAGTTATACAGCGAACCGCACTGGCACAGGAAAAAAAACCTAACAGAAACCAGTCTTTTCAACTGTAACAGAATAATTTGAAGATATAAGTGACACTACAAGAAAGAGCTAAGAAGAGTTCCCAATACTTTTTTAACATTAAAGCCAGCCCAGAAGCTGTCAACGTATAAAAAACTGTAGCGTGAGAAGAGATGATAGGATCCCTTTCTCATTCTCTCTTCTTCTTATCCTGGTTTGATGTAAGGATAGAGCCTGATGCAGGACTCGCCACCAGCTTACAGCCCTTACGTTCAATCCCGATTAAGTGTTTGTGGAGACAGATTCGCTTTGCAGAACGCCACTAGCCGGGCGGCTTGTTTTGAAAGACAAAAGTAAGGATGCAAGGTAAGAAAAATAAGTCTATTTAATCCAAGCATCTAAAACCGAAGAGGAGGTTAATTAACTTTCATAGGCCTGGGACAACGTCTCATGCACTTATCTTCAAATGTCTCAGTCAAACTTCTGTTACCCAAGCTCAGTGCAGCTACACGTCTGGCCACCCTCGGCGGGAGCGGGTGCTCCTTTCAGATGGGTATCTGAGCCCAGCACACACTCCAGCCTCTGCAGGGTATCTGCAGAATTCTTCCACCCTCTCCTAGACATTTATATCTTAGAGGTGATAAATCACCCTTGGCAGAAGCCTATTTTTACCCGCTGACTCGATGGCTAAAGGTGGCCAGTGCAGACCTGCACGCTGGAGGTTTGGGGGTCTACGGGGAACAGAGCTCTGGCCCGTCGGACCCGATGGCTCACTCTTCACTCAAGCTCTTCCCACACTGCATGCCTGCGCGTGCCCATCACTCTGCTTCCAAAAAGCTTGAAAGCCACATCTCAGGCCTCATAAATCTTTTGTCTGCTGAAATACATTTTTCAGTGCAAAATTAAACCATGCATATGAATGAAACCCCTCATCAGGCCACAAGTTCGGTAATAAATTGTATTTTTGTGTTCCAAAGCAAGCCAACTGCTCTGCCTGCTTAGCACTGCCAAAAAATTAAGTTGGATGTGGAAGTTTCTGAGCTGGTGCTTCCTACAGCTTTTAGCTTGCATGCATTTTGCACAGTCACCCATACTGAAAGACATACGTACAGCAAGGCCACCTACAGATAGTAATAAAACCGTACTGTCTGAAAGGCTGCCTATAAATCTTATTAAAGTAATCCCTTCCCTGAACCCAGATTATTACATTCACCTTTATGGAAGAATAAAAATTAATTTTCTCAGCTATAATAAGTGTATGATAAGAAGGCATCACTTGGGACTAAATAAAGATTATAATTAACTCCAACTGAATAAATCTAAATTTAGCTTGGGCTAGCAATTTGTTTTCATACATTTTCCTCTATGACTGAGTGAATAGGTACGGCAGGATTAGCATCCCATGCCAGTTCCAGCACTGCTGGCACAGGAAGGAGTGAGGCAGAATGTAATCCAATACCCAAAAGGCCTGAAGATTAATTCAGGGTTCTGTATCAGCAAAAGTTTGGAAAACTGGAGAAAAACAAAAAGGCTCAAACTGCCATCAGCCCGGCAAGGAAAGCACGGGAAGCGCTGGGCTCCAGGGAGAATCCGCATTATGCCAAGGCAGGACCTCTGCCACGCGTTGTGCCTGCCTGATCTGACTCTTTCCTAGTCAGTATCTGCTTTTGGGTCCTCTCAGAAACGGGCTGCTGGGCCAGACGGGTCTGTACTGACCTGGAGCGGCCCTTATTAATCCACACTCCCTCATCTGCGACACCCCAGCGGCGAGCCCTAAGGCGATGGCCAAACAAGAACACACAACATCACAGGAGCACAGGCCAGCACAGAAACAAACCAGGATAAAGCAAATGCATCAAACATACACAAAGTTTACCTTGATCTTTTCTGCTTAGTGGAAAATAAAAACCCTTATAGCAGCACTACACCCTGTAGATTAGAGATTTTTCTTCCCCAAGGAAACAAGGCTCTACTTATAAAAGGTTGAGGAACTGCCTCGTTAAGCCACTACCTCATTATTTGCCATTCTCTGGGAAGATGACTGTTAACAAGTTCATTACTGCAAGGCTTGTTTATCAGAATAAACCACATACTCCTCCTGGCCAGGGAATAGCGTGCAACCCAAGCACTGAAGCTACTGTGCTTCCTCTGCCGATTTCCATGCCAGCCCGTGCAGACACCCGAGTTCTGCATAAGATGATTTCCGCTGAGCCATTATCGTTACAGCAGAGCAGGTATGTTCATTTTGAAGGTGTCCCCGCCCATGGCAGGGGGGTTGGACCTGGATGATTTGAAGGTCCCTTCCAACCCAAACCATTCTGTGATTCTATGATTTCCCAAGTCTGATGTTCTTTTAGCTTACAGGTGACCCAGTCCAAAACTTTAAAAAAATGTTTAGGACTAAATAAGAGTACATATGGATGAAATAAGAGCATAGATGTAACGCACTACACCACTCCCAACAACTTAACTTCACCTCTCAGGAGGTTCTAACGTTCCTAGACAGGACCCCCTCGGCACCATTATTTCTTTTGAGCACTACCAAACCTGAGCACGATTCCTGCCCAAATATGATTGCCCCAAATTTTGCTGTCCAAACCAGAGAAGTGCAAATTCCTCCTGAACCATCAACACTGGCTGTTATAGTTAAATTTGTCACCATTTCTAGGCCAAAGATCCAGCACCTCTATAGGTTATAAAGTGGAAATTTTATTCCACCAGGGAGAAAACATCCCCTTTCCTCCAGATGCTACTGTCCTGTCAGGGCCTGGAAGGACCTGAGATACAGGACATTAAGCTTGTGACATCTGTAACAGTAGGAAGGTTATTTCAGGTAAGTTTTAGAGCCTTTTATTGCTCCCTCTGAACCCTGTACAGTGGGAAACATGGTAACTAAGGCACCTGCTTTTATGGGCTGGAGTAACAGAAAACATAGCAACAATAAAAAAAATTTAAAAACTCTCTAAACATCCCTAAAGTAGCTTTTCTTGAAACATACTGGGATGGTTTCACCATCTGTGAGTAATGTGCCCATCCCCGTACCCCATAAAATCTTTATGTCATCACATATTCTATTTACTCATCTCCGCCTCACCCTCACACTTCTGGCCAAAGGGTTCGCTGTTCCTTCAAACGTGCCTGATAGAAAAAGCTACAAGTTAGGTACAATATAGTTCTACATGTTGTGCACTATGCAGTCCCGTCCATGGACAAAGCACAGGATAATTGTGTTCCCAGGCCAAGTGTTCACAGACTCCCAGGGCCGGCAAGTTCTTATCCAAACCTCTTGCGTGTGAAATAGTCTTTCCATTAAGGAGAAGAGGAGCATCCCAATGGGTGAAGGACACAGAACAAATACTGAGGGTGAACCTATAGAGAAAAAGCGTGAGCATGAAGAGAGCAAGGGGACATTCTCCAAAACCCAAGCAGAAATGAGAGGAGACGTTCAGAGCATTTCTCCTGCAAGTTTCCATCAGCCATCTCCAGCTCCCGCCTCCTCTGACACAGGCAATACAAGTATTTACAGAACTAAGGTTTTCCAGCCCAGACTAATTCCCTGAGTGCTAGAAGGGAGTTTTCCTCCCTATCATGCTCAGCACAGCCAAGGCCACTTCGGTGCAGATAAATGACAAAGCTGCTTCACCTGCCCAGACCTCGGGGCAGGGAGGGTGCCCAAGACAGCAAATCCCCCCCGGGTTTTCTCATTCAACGTAGCGGATGCAATCGCTCAGGTTGCTCTGCTGGGCTGGTCGCTGGTCTAACTTGCCATTTTAGCTTCGATCAGGGGTGTTGATACGGCGGTTAAAAGTCACAGGCTGCTCTTGGCGAGTTTCTCTGCATCTCGCACACAACAGGAACGGGGAAATTGTCCTGCCAGGTACAATCAGAGGCATTAGCACAGTGGCTAAAGGTCAAGAATTCATCAGTTGGAAGAACTGAATGACAGAGCCACTATGGTGAGCTAAACAGAAGTTTAAACACACCTGATTAACCAAGGAAGGTTTTTGTTCTGGTTACCTGCGGAGGAGAGACGAGTGCTAAAGCCATGCACGCACACACGCACACACAGAGATTCTGCACAACCTGCTGCTCCGTGTGTGGAAACCCCATAAACACAACCCAGGAGCACCACAGCCTCCTTCGGGGTGCCTCCCCAGGTGTGAGCAGCATTAGGATTCCCCAAAACCTCCGCCTCCCTTCCAGACACCCCTCAGCTCCTCTTGGCAGGAGGCAGAGATGCCAAAGCACCACCACCAACTCAGGAAGGGCACTCCTTTGCTGGGGGAGTCGAGAGGCACCCCAAGTGAAGCCAAGCCAGGTGAGAGTCCCAGGGGCCACGGCAGGGCTGCCAAACCTCTCGCCCAGCTCCCCACCACACGGCACTGATCCTGGCATTGCTCCTGACCCTGGTGCAGAGTTGGTGCTTCCAGCTACCAGCAGTGCAAACGCCTGTGCATCCCTCCTGGCACCTGATAAATAAGGTCTGTCACAGCTACTGGAGGTTCTCATTGCTAAAGGGGAGGTTAGGAGAGGGCTCCCTATTACTGTTATCCAAAGCAAAACTCATTTTCCCTCAGTGATATTTCATAAACAACAGAAAATGAATATGTGTATGGGAGTGTGCGGATATATTCTCCAAACAGAGAGGCCTTACAAGGCAAATACATTCACTAAAGGCACCAGGTGATTGCAAAAGTAAATCTCTTAAATATATGCTCTAAACTATTAGCCAACTGTGAAATATTTGTATTCAGTGTCAAAACATCTATGTCACACAAAGCCAAGGGACTGACAGGAGAAAGGCCAGGATTTATGTTAGCTGGGGTCTATCTGTCATGGAGATAGGGAAGCTGGGAGAGAGTCCTTTTATTAAAATCACTCTCCCACTGCAGATATTGATCTGAGCAGCTAAGGTTGAATAGCAAAGTGCATCCTCATCTCTCAAAGTTACTCACTGGCAGTAAGAGACTGGGGTAAATGCCCTCACAACCCCAGCAAATGGCACCCCAAAATGAAGCGGGCAGGGAACAAGGGGCACTGGTACAAAGAGCATCCCACGATGTCATGGCACAACTTCCAGGAACCAGAGAGTCCCTCTTGGTTCCACTTTCCAAGTTTTCAGGAAGCCTATTTTGCTCCCCAAATCACTAACAGAGGTTGCCATTCCTCCCAGATTGGGTTCACCATTAAAACAAGACAGAGAAACACAGTGCTGACTGCATCACTCGCATTCCCATTAAGGAGCAAATGCCATTTCAAAAGGATCCTTCCCTAAACCTGCTACAGCTTTTTCCATTTCTCCTGTAAGCAGCAATAACAACTTCTGCCCCAGTTTGGGCTGATCCCTCCCTGGCATTTCTCCCTCAGCTCCTGGAGGACCTGGATCTCAGCTGCCTTTCTCTTTGCAAACCCCAGATTGTGACTGCAGCCAATGGCCTTGAGTATTACTCCTACAGACAAAAAGAAGCCAAGCAATTTGCAGGTCTATATGCTACAGACTTTCTACATTCCTGTGTCCACAGGTGACATAGGAACATCATTCTATAGCACTTCCGATTCTCCCAAGCAGCTTCTGCCTTTGGGGATACTGAAAAATCCCTTGCATGAGCCAGAAATTACAGGATATTAAAATGCTGGCAGCAGATTCTCCAAAGGCATTGTCAGAAAGAGGTACGGTTGGTCCAAAGCCTTTCTCCAGAGCAATGGGCTTTCACTGGATTCTCCATTCTGTTGTTTCAAAGCTCTTGGAGGAAACGAGCTCCAAACCGATGGGCCTGAACAGCCGCAGGAAACCACAAAAGCAGCTTACAGTAAACCCCCTGTAAAGTTATTAAGAACACAGATATGTCTTGAATGCACAGAAAATCCTCTGTCTCACCAGCACTCATCCGTGTCCCACTGTGACTGTAATCCCAGGAAGAGCCTGCACCACGCACAGGGGCTGCCTTAAAGCAAAACAGGATGCGGAGACACGCAAAGCAAAATCCCGCGTCTGGCTCCAGCTCCGACCGAGCACCGGGAGCGATTCTCAGTTTGCTCCCCAGTACTGCTGGGTTTCTCACAGGATAGTGACCCTGATGACACAGGCTGATTTTTGGGACTGGTAGCAATTCCTTGTAAGCCTTTGCAGCTTCACGTCTGTGGAAAGCAGCTTTCAGTTAGGTTTCCCCATTGAACTCCAGAGGTGCGGGCCATTGCACCCAGCAAGCTTTGCTACCACCACCCCTGCATATATATCGTTTCAAGTGTGTGTCCAGTGTCAATATGGGAGTTTTCCCACGGGGAAATCTAAGCACAAGTGACAGAGTTTGAGGACTGAGACCTGCAAGGCCACCCAGCATTTTAGTGGCTTCAGAAAAAGCTCTGTGGCGTTACAGCTTTGCCACCTTCGTTCTCTGAGGCCCATCTCCAACCTGCACTTTGCATTGCTCTCAGAGGCAGCCAGCATCACACCAACCACGCTCCCAAGGCAACACGTGCTCGCCAACCCCCACAGGAGCCACCACGCAGGCCCCGTTCTGCAGTTCAGACATCACTGGTTATCAGTTTGTATCTGCCTCCCAAGGAACGGCACATGAAAACATGAATCCTTCCTTTCCAACGACACCTTTCCCCCACCCCCTCCCAAAATATCCAGAACAAGAGTTCCTGTTTTTTCTCAGATCCCTTTACTTAATTCAACATTTTATTTTTGGAATTACAACAGCCTCGAGCAACTCCATTAATTTGCTCTGGAGTAAGAGCTTTGCACTCCGGGGGTGATTGCTGACCTCCTCCCCTGCTCCCTCGCCTATCGAAACAGCCCTGCTCAAGCACATCCCCACACCAGAACAAAGCAGAGTTTTTCACACTTGAACGCGTTATTTTACAATATGAATACACAGCTGACATTCTTTACAAATTCACGGCAGATGCTGTCAGAACAGACGAAATCACCATCCCTCGGTACCGCTTTTCTACGACTACAGTGATCAAAGGCTGCAGCTTGTCATTCACACGAGGAGAACGGCTCCTCTCGGGGAGAGGAGAAGGAGCCTCCAGCCTCACCCAGCACTTCTCGCGTGTTTGTTTCTCTGCCTGTTGCCAATTCGCAATTTAGAGTTCGATTTTCTAAGCAAAGGAAAATTCCCAATAGCTCTGGAGGAGGCAGTTCAAGGAGATCTTGTCAAAATATTGGTGCGTAAAAAAAGTGAAACCTTATTACGGCTTTCATACTGTGATGCACCAAATACGGTTATCTGGCTCACAGACAATTATTAACGTAGAGGTAAAGAAGAAAAACTCCCAAGCAAAACACGAAGTCGGATGAGGTCACACTTGCTGTGCAGTTCACATCTGTTAACATATTAGGGTAATAAAAGGTAATGAGCATTAGCTGACAGCATTTTCAAACTCTTCAGGAGTCAAGAGCAGTAAATTAGATCAGAGTTGAGATTGCCCAAGAAGGCAAAAAGCTGGATCTTCCCTCTATGACAGGGCAATTGTAAAATTGAGAAAGAATCACAGGACATCATCATCACAGCCTGACCCTGCATTCTAGTTGGGAAACTCCAGAGCATCAACATGATGATTAGTTTAGGCCAGTGTCTTTAGCTTAGTGCCCGACCAGAGCAGAAAGTGCTCACCTGCCAAGATACACTACCCCAAGGGTGTGAATTGGCTGCACACCAATTTACAGCAGTGTCTCCCAATTTGCCCTGTTTCCTCTGAATCGAAACAGTTCACGGATAGCAATCTGTAGCAGCTTGGGAAAACGACTGAGGTCTGAGAGATTTGTGGAGTCTGGGAACAGCCTTTTCACAACAGGAGTGTTTATGTGTAGGGTTAGCCTGTAGCAGTAGTCAGCTATTTCAGGGAAAATGAGCCATTTAAGACAGAGAAACTGAATTTGGACCTGTAATAATTTAGTGCAGAGGTCAGAAATACAAACAGCTGTCCTTTGTTCCTCTGGGCCACTTCTAACATTAACACAAGCCTGCAGGCCCAATTTCTGGATGGGATAAGACCCCATAAATCCTACGTGACCTCATCAATCCTAATCTCATCTATGCGCCTCTGATGGCGGAGCCTGTCCCGCTCCTGCCGAAGGAAGCAGTAATGCTCCCACTCTGCAAACTCACACCCACAGCTGCCTCCACTCACTGGAGAGCCAGCCCAGGGCTTTGCACGTGTATAGAATCATGGAATGGTTTGGGCTGGAAGGGACCTTAAAACCCCCCCAGCCCCACCTTCTGCCATAGGCAGGGACACCTTCCACTAGATCAGGTTGCTCCAAGCCTCCTCCAGTCTGGTCTTGGACACTTCCAGGGATGGGGCATCCACAGCTTCTCTGGGCTGTATGACAGACAGCCATCACGCACGGGCACAACAGAGCACTTTTGCATGCTGAGGATGCAGCTCCATCAATGTCGGCATCCGTCCGTTTGAAGCTGCCATAACGGGCAGGCAGCAGCAGAAAAGCTGTGTTCACCCTCTGCTTTGCAGCATCTCCTATAAACCTTTGCGCGCAAACATCACGGGCGCAGTTCAAGTTTGAGTCAATTCAAGTTCAAGTCGTATCTTATTACATCCAGTACTGCTCACCTACCCATAGCCCAGAGAATAAAATCCTGCAGAAACTCAGCATACAGGTCACTTCAGCGCTCCGCTTTGCCTGGCATTTATAACTAGAGCTGAGCACATCATTCACACTGCATAATTTATCCATGGGATTTAGCCCACAGAACACCCAAAGCAGATAACAATTTCTTCATTCTTATTTATTTTTTTAGAAAATTCAGTCAACTTCTTCTCCACTTCTGCAGTCTGCAAAAAGATTATGAACCTCTGGCTATATTCTTCCAGGGCTTGAGCTCTTGGGTAGCTGTGATCAGTCAGATTAATTCACCTCTTTTTCAGGCTTCTATCTTCAACTATTGTTTCCTGAGTGGAGGAAAATATGTGCAAGCACTAAATCTCAAACATGCTATTCTAACATTTGGATTCCATTATCCTAGAGATAACATATAATCCTATAATGATATGTAATAAATTAACATTTAATCTCGTATCAGAGAGTTCAAAGGGATCACAGCCAGCTGGTGCTGAAATAAGCATTTGCCAGAGGCTCCAAAAGTGGGAGCTGAGCATGAGAAGTGAGTGAGATCTAAGCTGCTCTGAAAGTTGGGCTTGGCCAGACTGGTTGGCAAGGAGAGGATTAAATAAAACCCTGATAGGAAGGGGCCCATCTCCCAGATCAACCGACCTGCGGCCTTTCGCTGCGGTGTGGTCCTGGCAGTCCACCCAACGCGGAGGCAGGGAAGATTTCCCACCTCAGAGCTGGCCAGCAGGGAAGGTCACGGTCACACAGCTCTGCACAGGGCACAATTCGGTGCTTGATGCAGGGATCTGACAAGGCTGGGAACAAGGACCCAACCCTGGGTTGAGCTCTCTCCAGCTGCAGAGATCCATAGCCACCCCCTTGTTTCCCTGCCCCGCTTTACCGAACTGATGGAAGGATGTAGTTTTAACACAGAGAAGCCAAAAATCATTTGTCATTTTGTTCCCCTTTCACACAGAGCGCTAACACACCAAACACTGCACAGTCTTCTTTAATAACGACAGCTATTAATAAAGTTTTCTCCATAGAGGCTTCCTTAATAAATACACTTATGACAACAACGACCACCACGGGCTGCTGACCAACAGAGCAGAGAGAAATCCCCAATTTGCCAAAGTCCCTCTGACTTCTACCAAGCCCAGATTCCCTGTTAAAGCAAGGGCTAAGGATTGCCTTTATCGTCCTGGACGCTCCGTGTGCCGCCCTCGTTGTCCCAGCTACGTCCTACGGCACGGTACCTCCTCGTGGAAATGTGCAGACCCAGCGCCTAACCTTTGTTCGTAGGCAGCAGCAAAAAACCTATTGACATCAGTCAGATTGAGGTCCTCTCTCTGAATCCAAAGACACACTTCATTGCTCCATCTCAGACTGGCATACACTTTTAGAAAAAACTGCCAGCCAAGAATCCATCACAGCCACAGACAGTGTTTAAAAAAAATACTGCCAAGCCTCTTCGCTAGTTTTTAGTGAAGACACATCAACCTTACTGCCAAATCAGCTAGAAATAAAGGCAGTTAAAAACACATCAAGAAAAAAGGAAAGAGAGAAATTTAGGATAGCCAATAAAAATATACAGTGAGCTGAATTCTACAACTCTGGACACTGACCACAGTTCTGCATCTGAGGAAAACTTAATAAATAAAAATAACAAAAGAATCTGAAGCGATATGGCGTTATCTTTGCTCTAGCATATACCACACATTTCTATTACCCATTCTGGATTAGCCAAATGAAGATCAATGTATCTATAAAACTCAATGACATGTTAATGCAAACCTTAAAAAAGATAAAATGCCTTTTATCTCAGTCTTAGGAAAACCTAATAAAGAATTAACAGTCCATGAAGCCATGGAATTTCACTCAAGGCTTTACTTCATGCCAGGACTTCCTACTCCATTAATTTTTAACAGACAGGTTTCCCCAGGCTTTGGGACATGTCGGTACAACTGTACATTGCCATTAAAATGGGTCCTATATTTTCCTTTGGAGCTGGGATAGGAACCTCCTTGTAGTATGTGGAGTTAAAATATAGATAACACCCACAATGGATCCAAAATGTAAATGTGGAGTGACTGTTAAGGTAAATAAATATACAAAAAATGGTAGAGAAATATTGACTTTGATAATAACCTGACAATTAATGAATTTATGAGCTAAAACTTTCACCCGCAGGATGAGCACTTTGGATCAGAGCTCATTTGTAACATCAGCATCTCAAATTTATATCAGAAGCAACTGCCAACAATCTACTAATGCAACACTAGGTGTTGAATTTTTAAAGGGATGCAGTCAAATACTAGTCCAGGATGTCGTTCGAGATTGGTTCTCAGAATTAACGAGCCTTCAGTGACTGCTATGGGCTGTGCCGGGAGGCTGGGATCCATAAAGCCAGACACCCCCAAGCTCGGTGGGAAACCGGTCTCATCCAAATTCCCAGCTGTGTTTATATCTACTGACAAACACACAGCAGTTAAGACCAGAAATTTCAAGTGCCAGCACTTAAAAACCAAATTAAATTCCGTCCTTCTGCCCACATCCCAAATTTGCTTGCTTTCAAAAGAGCCTGGATACCTGCAGCCCCCACTGACATCAAAGGAAATGCAAACATTCCCCACTTCTGCTAATTGGGGTGCCTTGACTTGGATGCCATGGGCAGGGCCCCCTCCTTCCAAGCACCCACGGGTGCAGGCTAAGGCCACAGCGCCCCACTGCAGCAGGATGTTCTGCTGGGGGGAACGTGCCCATAGCAGGAGAGGCACAACAGAGCCTGAGCTCATGCACTCCTCACGGCTGACAGGTCTGGGCTCGTGAATCAGCACAAGGAGACAGCAGTAGGCAGGGAAAACAGTCCCAAGGAAAAGCAGGAGGCAACAGTCCAGGAGAGAGAGACAGGAAAGAGGAGGCGGCAGGAGCGGGAGTGAAGCTCGGCTGTACAGAGATTTCCATTATACAAAAAATCATCAACAATTGGTCCAAAAAGCTAAAAGCCAGTTTGAAGCCTTTCTCTCCTCCCTGGGATGAAGATGTCCTGCACTAACCCACCCGGGTCAGGTATGGAGAAGGGCTTTCCTGCCCCGGAGCACCCACCAGCTCAGCATCCTCCCTGGGAGATACAGCTCCTCAGACCACCATTCGCACCAGTTTACCTGGGAGCAGCCTCACCTCCCTTTCCACCTCTTCTTCTCCCCCTGCTTTGGGCCAACAGCTGCTTCTCCCAGGCACTCAGATTAATTATTCTTGGTTCCTTTCTTGCACAGTGCCTCGATCTGAAAAATTTATTTAGATAACCTCTCAAGCAGCACATTTATCTGCTGGCCGCAGCATCTGCCTGCACATAAAAACCAACATCTGGTGACAAGCATCACGCCAGTTGGGTGAGGACTTCCTCTGCAAATTTTACCACCCTTACGGACTTGGACATCATGGCAAGAAGTCTGCCTCTTCCCTGCTTCCCACCTGAGGCACAAGCACAGGTCTCAGCGAGAGACCAGGCATGGGACAAGAGGAGAAGGAGACGACATCCTCTTCCATCAGTGCACGGGGGTTACCTGAAGTACCACCACTGCCTGATCCGCACCACTCATCTGCCAGTCTGATGACAAGCAAAGGGATAAGACAGAGAGACTTAATCTGGGAGAAGAAGAAAGAACAGCCATCACAGCAGCTAGGGAAACCCACACCAAGACCCCCATTTCTACAGCCTCACCCTGAGCAGCTCACTGGGACACACGAGCAGCCTCACCACCCACCCCACCGCTCAGGGTAAGGAGTTGAATGACTCCGCTGTCCTGTTAGGGTACGGAAACAAGGCTTACGTACCGAGCCACAGGCATTTCTGCTTCTACACACAAAAGCTGGATACGGAATATCAGCCACGGATACGTCCTGCACTGCATATCCATTTGTTGGAAAAAAAAAACCCCAACCTTATTTTGCCATCTTTACTCACCCAACATCCCATACACACCAAGTACATTTGGATCACCAAGGTGGGATGCTAAATTAATCAACAGGAAGCACTACCTCCCAAAGGCAGCCTATTCTAGAGCTATTCCTGGCTAGCCTTCAAGGAATGCTCTGCCACTCTCACACAGAAAATTGGTAAGAACTGTAAACAGAAGAAAATCCTGCTCTGTGCAGTGGGGTTGAGACCAGCGTCCTTTGTTGCCTGACATGGAAAATTCCATCACCAGACCCCAAAATATGCCAAGAGTCCCTTCTAAGAGCCACTACTTTTAAGAATTCTTTTAAGAATCCTTACAAAAGCCTGTTGCAAGCTTTGAAAAACAGTAAATAAAAGAGTAGGAAAATAAAAGTTACTTAATAAAAAAGCAAAAATCCTAGCCCTTCCCTTTCAAACACACCCTTTGAACCTTGCCATCTCTGCTGAATTTTAGATGAAACTTGAAGCAAAATATTCATAGACACCAGACTATAAGCGAACCTCCCTTTTGATATCACCCTCCCCGCCCTCGGTTCAAGGATGGGTGAGACAGAAACGTGAAGATGGAGGGTGAATTAGCTCAAGAGGGGGAACTTGTCAATCAAAGCTGCTAATGCATGACCGCAGCAGAACTCCGGTTTAACCTCAGCAGTGACCACCCATCACAACGTGGCACTTTGACTGCTCGTCAGCAACCTGCTTTGAAGAACAAGAACGCTGCAGAAGTCTTTCGGAAACTCAGCAAGGAAAAATGCCCCTGTCTGCTAAGCATCCATCAAGGCTTCCACGAGTCTGCAACCAAATGAATTCCCAACAACTCCCAAGCAAGAGGAAAATTCATAGGATAAAGGATTAATACAGACTCCACAGTGCTCCCCCATGTGCCTTGCACATCATTTCTCCAAAACACAGAGCACACTTCTTACATAACCACATCCGACTAGGGCACAAGGTTGCCCAGGGAGAGATCCCGTGTCTTCTCTCACCCCAAGCTCCAAGGACACCAGGCTGTTGAACACAGAGAGGGTCTACAGCACGGAATGGAAAGCATCAGATTTAAACCAACACCCTCCAGGAACAGGAGGTCTTCATGCCAGGGAGCTCCCCGGCACGTGTCCACAGACACCAGAGGTGCCTGCGAGGGACGGATGGCAGCCCATAAGAGGCAACACTCCTCTTGGCTCACATCTAGATTTACTGGGTTTCCCCTCTGCGCACCAGGAGGGATGTAGATGTTTAACTGGAACCCTGACACGGACTGCAAGTAGGCTTTGTCCAACCAACTTATTTACCCCTGAACAGCCACAGAGCTCACCCTGTTTTCCCCATAACACTCATGTCTTAAAGGCTCATTGTCTGAATATCAGTAAGTGCAGGATTCACAAGAGATTATCGTATTGTAAACAGAACATGTTTGCAGTTTTCTTCAGGAGTGTTAGTTTTCAGAAATGCAGTATATTTATTCATGCAGTTAATTGGCTAGATTGTAATAAAAACAAAAATACCCATTCCTTTAAGTGTTGGAGTAAAAAGGAAAAATACAATTTTAACTGACGAGCCACCTTATCTTACTCTTTCCTGATTGTCTAATCACAGTGTTCCCTGCATACAGAACTTGCAACAAAGACCCAAACTAGTTCATTCTCCAAAAGCAAGCAGCATTACAAAACCTGTCGAGTAAATAAGGCAGTCTTGGCTCTCTGAATATAAAGATATTCCACAACAGCACACAGTTAAGTCCCGGGAAGTCTGGGCTCCTGACAGTACTACTGTCGGGGTACTCGGGCAGTCGGAGCAGCCGTGGGGAACAGAGATATAGGAGGTTGAATTTGTGGCCCACTGTAAAGCTACGTAACCCCCAGCTCTGGGACTGTGCCCATGCCGTCTCCAACAGCATAGCCCTCCCCAGGCTTCAAATCTCATCATTTTATCCCCGAGAACCAGGAACGCGTGCGGGCTGGCTTTCACCACGCTTTGTTGCTTTTAGCATAAACTAAAAATCAATTGTGTCTCGTTAATAAAATTCCACCACAACAAACCAATTAGTGAGACTCATTAATTTTTTATGCACGCTACTAATGTGCACGTGGCCAGCTGACCTTCCAGTGACTAGCGCAGCAGACATCACACGCTCCGCGTTTCCCGCCGTCTTTTCTTCGGCATACAGCAGCGGCAACGCGTTTTGCAGAAAGCAAAGCCCGGCTTTGCAGCGAAGCTCAGTACTTCTGCCATGTCATTCCTGATCACACCTGCCTGGTCCAGGGGGGCCAAAGGATCAGGGATGCACAAAGACACCACCAAGCTATTTCTACCTGTAGAACAGATGCCGGTGAAGCCTGGCCACGTGTGAGGGTACAGCGCTCACCGGGAAAGACTCTCCGTGTAGGGTCCGGGTAGGAACCGAGGATGGGCCATCCCTGTCCTGCTCGCCCCCCAAGACAATGACAGCTCCCATCCCACTCAAATGCTGGGGATACTCGCCGGTGGTTTCAGAACAAATGGCCCGAAGGCCAGTCAGTCCAGCCCAAAGCTGGCCGCAGCGTGCCCAAAGCAGAGGATGCAGGGCTCATGGATACGCGTGGTCGTTAAGTCAGTAAAGCAGAAATAAAAGAATTTAGGAATAAAATGAAACTTCTGCTTGAGTAAGGACTTCTAGATCAGGCATTAAATCTGCCTGGTATCTCTCTCCAGTGTCACTGCACACATATTTTCTCCTTGTAAAGCACAGTATTGATTTTTAAATGTTTTCATTCACACTTAGAAGCTTTCCAGGATTGGACTTTATTCTTCAATATTATCTGCTGAACAGTGAAACACTGGAACAGATTGCCTGGGAGCACTACGGGGTCTTCATCACTGCCAGTCCGTAAGGGCAGGCCGCCTGCAAGGAATTTCATAGGAAGAGCTGAGCTTTCCTTGGGACAGAGGCATGGACTAGATGACCCTCTACGTCCCCCCAGCCCTATTTCTCTGTGAGCAGGCTAGCACACGCTGCACCTCAACCACCCAAGAGTTAAGTCAGTCTGCCCTTTGAGGCAGCAACAGCAGCTCAGAGGTGGGGAAGATGACAAGTTATCCTGCCTCATGTCACCCTTTAAAATCCAGTTATCCCAGAGCTTACCTGTTACTCACACTCTGAATTTCTCAGATCTTACCAGTCACCACAGTATGTTGTACAACAAGATCAGCTTTCAGAACTGAACACACCTCTCCAACAGTGTTTCCTGGGTCTAGCAGTCTCACCCTGATAGTGGCCTGTTCATTCAGGACTGGAATACACCTACACTTATTTACCCACACAGAGTTTTGAGACTATTATCACAAAATTCATACCTTCTAGAGCGTTATTAAATGCCACAGCCTAATGGGCAGTTACAGGATGCAACAACACTGCTGATCCCTCACATGAGGGATACGGGACCGTGATGAGTTTTGCACCAAAATTCCTCCCTTGTTATGTATCCAATGCACAATACAGCAAAAATCTGTTCTAGCAGATTGCAGAAACTGCTGAGTTTTAGCCCCGACTCTCCAACTGTAGCTCCCAGGACCTGGTACTAACACAGCTGCAAGTCAGCTTCGGCTCTTGCCACCCCATTTTAAGATGAGGAACAAGCCCGGGAAGGTTTTCAGAATGGGGGCACATACAAGGGCAAAGGGGTCTTGAAAAACAGTCCACAACCACCACAAAGGAGGTGTCTCATTCAACAGATTTTTGCGACCCACAGTGGGTACCAAGCCCTTGAGAAACCCAACCCTTATTCATCATGGGTATCAGTCATGTTTGGAGGGTTAATTTGTTAAAATACAGCACAGTGGCGAGTACTAAGAAGCATTATCCAAGCGACAAGTGCTTATGCATATTTTATGAAGCATCTTCAACCACGGTTCAATGTATCCAAGAATACTTCTGAAAAATGGCAGATTCTGGAGGGGATTTGGACAGGAAATAACATATAGAATAGAAGGACAGATGTTGCTAATTTGTGATGCAAAGGCCGCTACTGAAAAGTGCACATTTTGCTGAAGATTCCCTACAAACGCTATTTTAATGCTGATTTCCTCCTCTTTAGAATTTCACGAACTCTTCTCTGTAAGAACTTCAGCTTGGCTCAGAAGTTTAGCTTGGATCAAAAGCAGCATCTGTAAGCAGCAATTAAACTCAGGCTTCAGTATTGTGTGTGTTTTTAAAGCATATCCCCTTTATAACAATACCACTTGGAAAAAACACAGCTAAGCTGTATGTTGGGAATGTGAGAGTGCGTTTTGCCCTCCTGCCTTAAGCTCCTGCCAAGGTTATGGGGACTTTTTGACTTGGCATTGAAGTCAGAACAGCGACAGAGTGGGAGCCAGGGAGACAGGTGGTTCCTAATACCCAATGAGGTTGGAAAACAGAGTGAGATCTTCTCTTGAAAAGAGAAATTATTTTAAAAAGCAGGTTATATCGGCCCAAGAGCTTCATGGGTCACTGCTGACGCACCATCACACCACCTTGCTTTTCCTATCAAATGTTGAAAAGCATTTTGAACATGAGTCAGTTGGTTCTTATCCCATTCTGCTCCACCCCAAAAGGTTTAGAGTAAAAATGAGGAAGACACCTCATGTCCCACATGCTGGAGCCTACACAGATTTTTTTTTTTCTGCTCACCAGCCCCTCTGCACGGACACTTGGCTTCCCTGCTCCTCTGCAGCTCTCCAAAGGCAGCACACACTATAGAGCAGATTATTTTCTGCAAGGTTGCTACACTGCCGGGGGGAGCTTGTGAAATCTTCCTTGTATGGAAGTATCAGTTAAATAGAAGGAGAACCGTGCACCAACTTCTCCTCTGGCACTCATTTCAGACGCTGCTGGATCATGCCAAAGTGCAATCGAATGGTGGACAGTCGCATGCAGATGCTGCGCTGAAAAACCTGACACCAATCCAGGGCTTTCACTCTATCGCAGGGCAGCTTTTGCTCCTAAATTAAGGCAGCATCATTATTTCACACAAGGTGATATTAAAAAAAGAAAACCAGCAAACATCAGAAAAAAGCCAACCCCACAGTAACATAAGTTGGTAATCAAAGAATTCAAGAATTAGGGTTCCATGTAGAACCACACTGGGTGGGAGCACCAGGGGTTCTCACAGTTCTAGGACTTGGGTGAGGGCCGCACAGCTGCTTGGCTCCACATTATGATACCGTCTACGGACAGATTTTTTTCTGCCAGCCTTGCTCGGGTGAGGCAAATCAGGTGCTTGCTCAGGGAGCTGCAAGCCATCGCTTCTCCCTCACCCTGCCCAGCAGCGCTGTTTTTCCAGCGCATCGCTCGGGCTGCCTCGAGCTCAAGGCAGCTCGTTCCTTCACTGTTCTCCTTCCACCACACTGCAGCCCAGAGCTCAGCTAACCTCACGGGATCTTCCCTACACACTCAAACCCACAGCTGCAACAAGGCAAAAGCCTACAACCTCACCGTCCGTGCCAGGCACGTGATCTGGGGGGCCCTCAAACCCAAAGCTTTATTTCCAATACGCGCTCAAATCGCAGCCATTCTGCACTTCACATCACTTCCAAGGATGCCTCCCAGCTCTCCTGCAAATCAGGAATTCCAGGGTGGGACAGAAAACAAGGAAAAGCGACAGCAGTGTGGGCTGCACCAGTTTCCTTGGCATGGCACCCAAAACCCATGGTGAAGGCAGGGAGAGAAGCTTCATAAATTCAGTGGCAATCTCTCCGCCCATGGATCGTTCCAGCCCAAACGATTAACAACCAGCAGTCATTACTTAAAAACTGCTGAAAGCCACATCCTAAAAGGCGGGTGGGGGCAGCCCTGCTAATTAAGCAGTGCTGATGCCTGGGTTTACCGAAAGGAAAGCGGCCTTCTGCTCCTCCCTTAGGGCTTCCTGGGACCGTGTGCTGCCCGTCACTCCATCACACAGTCCCAGCACAAGCACACACCGTGATGGGGGTCTGCGTACGCCCTACACCTCACCAGCACCCACACGAACCAGTTGCTGCTGGCCTAGTCCCGGTGCTGGGGTGGGGGGATGGCAGACAGCCCTGGGGAGGGTCCCAGCACCCGGCTGGACCCAGCACAGCGCCTCAGCAGCTCGGGGCGGTGAGCTCCGCAATACTTCACGCTCACACCTTCCCATGGCACTTCCAGAGGAGAGCGATTATCCCGCAGAGCACTATCTCACCCATCCCAAGCAGAATTTATTTACTTCTTTTTTGTTTGTTTTCATCTGATAAGTTGAAATTTCAGTGCACTTGTCTACACAAACACTGCATTACAAAGACACAGAACAAATACCAATTGTTTATAGACTAGGTTATTTATTCCCAGTGTATCTTCCCGCCTTTTACTGGCCACGTCTTTTATCAGCAATAACCAAGTACCTTTCAAGTTGACAGCCTGTTTGGTTTACGGCAGGAAAATGCTTCCAAGTGCCTTTCAAGCCTGCTCTTGCTGCACAGAATTCTAATAGCTCAATGAACATCGTTCTTGCAAAGTTTAGTTTTGATATGATTCACATCTTTGTTTTGTTTTCTGTTAATCAGTTTTGTCTTAGGATGAGCTCCTTAAAGCCAAGCAAACTTTTCAAAATCAACGGTGTCAGCACCAGATCCAAGTCTCCCCATCCACATATTGCCCAAAATTATAGTGGCTAGAAAGAAGAATAATCATAATCAAGGTCCAAGTAATTTTGAGATGATAGATCATTCCTAGTTAGCATTAAAAGGAGTTGGGCTTCACGGATATAGGAAGAAAATCAGCTCATGAAGAGTGACAAAAAAAAAAAATAGTTAGAGACTGCCTTGGGGAGCAGCTTGCAGGGACACACGCAATGACGAGATTTCAGGGTGGGAGGAGAAAGCCTGATAAACCAGAGAGCACACGTCTGCGAAGTATGGGAGCAAGAGCCTGAATGCCCAGAGCTGGACCCCAGACCTGCACGTCCGCTGAACCACAGAGAACGGGGTTTCACGTACACGTATGGAGGAACTGTAGGAGTGGGGGTGTGCAGCCACGTCCCACCCCACTCCCCTCCCACACCCAGATACCACCAGGCAGGATTGTGCCCCCCTCCTCCCTCCATCTCCTCACTACCCGCTTGCTCCCCATGGCTCTTCCAATCATTGATTTCCTTTTGAAAGGCTGATTCGCACGCAATAATCAAGCTTTTGTGTTTTAACGTTTTGATGGTACTCAGATCCCCGCTCTCCCCCAAGCCCCCTCCAGGTTCACGGCAGTGACACCTTCCCTTCACATTCCCTCTCCAAGAGCCTTCATTTCTCTCCCTAATTGAATTGTTGTCATGGAAATCATTCCTCCTCTCCATCTTACTGAAAGGCTTTTAAAAAAAAAAGCCGCAGCCCCCTGCTCGACCACTTTTCCAGCAATCAGCCACGTCTCCTCCAGAGCACACCACAGCCCCGGCAGCTCCTGCCGGGACGTGAAAGCCCGCACATGCCCCCCGTGGGGCACCGCCACAATATACCATTTTCATACATCATTAGGGTGAGCATGGGATTTGCTACACCGCTTTCCTTCTTGGACGTGCAAGACCCTCGCAGCTGAGGAGCCATCAGTTAGCGACTGCAGAGCTGCTCTTCTCTGCCTGCTCATACGGATGTAAATGTGAAGGGTTTGGGTGCTTTTCATTAAAAAAGTGTCTGCTTACATAACAGGCAGTAATTTTGCAGTCAAGAAATTCTGTTTGTGTTTTTTCCAGGCTGGAAAGTTAATTATTGAAAATCACCCTTGATGAACTTCCAAGGCGCAGGCTGCTGGCTCCAGAAGCGGAGGAGGGCTGATCTGGCTCCAAAGACATTGGAAGAAGTAACGGTGCTCAAAATAATAACCCCATGAAATGCTGGGCAGGGACACCCAGCACAGGGCTGGCAGTGCAGGCTGCAGGGACCCTGGAAAGGGCATGGGGCTGCCCCACACCAGGCATGGCCGACCCCCTCAGCCAGGCCGGTGACACCCCTGGGGACCACCACCCCCTTCCCCTACACTGGTCAGTGGATGGAGGAGGTAGAGGAGTGGGGAACGAAGGAGTGAGGTGCAGGGAACAAGAAGTGAGTGTTATCCTCACAGGCAGCATTCGGAGCAAAGCCTGTGCCCAGATTTGGGGCAGAACCATCCACAGCGACCCTGTGCAGACAACAGCTCTACTCAACAACCACGAGATCAGTCAAGCAGACTGAAAACCTGGACCAAGGCTAGACAGAGGATGTTGGTGCATCATCCATATGTTATACTGGAGTATCCATAGAAAAGCTGCTTTACTGGCATCAGGAGTCCCACTGGCAGCCCTACCTGCCCATGGGGAGCAATCCCCAGGCAGCCTAGCTCACCCCAGCCCCGCATCCTGCCGAAACACATCCACTGCACGTGCAAATTCGGTGCTTTCCCCTGTTCACCCACACCTCCACCCAAAGCCGCCGGGAGGAGATTCCAGTTGCCCCAGCAAACCCCTCTGACTGGCGATAGCACCAAACCCAGGCCACCTTCTTCCAGTTTACCTGACAGATACAGAGGCAAACCCGGAGGTCAGTGGGAAGCCAAGGTCAGCCCTCAATGCTTCATAACAGACATGGCCTCCACAGAGACCCAGGGTTGAAATATCCTAAATCCCAGACTGGAAGACACAAACAGGCATTCAGCTATGACTAATACTCCAAATATTCTCAAGACGGAAAACAAGAAATCTGCTCCATGATCATTCACTGACAGAGTCCCATAAAGCTACTAATTAGAATGGTGTTTACAGTCTATATTTCATGTCATTTGATGTTTTTACTCTGATTAGTTATTCTATCACCTGCAGAGAGCTAGTTAGCTGAATGCAAAGATGTCATCGGACTTAATCAAGTAAAGTAGCATTGCATAGGGGGAATTCAGCTAGCTCTGTCCTGTTACCCCGTTAATAACTTTCTTAAAAATTGAAGCTGAAAGCTAAGAAGAGTCAAGCAAGTGCTCATCAGAGAAACACCTGCAAGAAAATGGGTGAGCTGCAGAAAAACCATTAGTGCTGATCCCTTCTTCCGCATAAACACCCCAGCCAGACACCATGGCTTCTAGGGGAGATACAAAGCAAGGATCAGTGCTCCTGCAGTCCTACATTATACAGTGCCTCTAGGAGCAACACTCCTCACAGCATCTTCTTGCACCCAGCCATCCACCCTACCCGAATTGCCTTGAGATTTCAGACAGGACCCGAAGCCCCCTCCCAGCCAGGTGGGCAGCGGTCACAGCCCCTCACACTGTGCCCTGCATCCCGCCCCAGCACCCTTCCACGTCTTCCCTAGACACAGCCCCGCAGAGTGCCTTTTCATCATTACATGGCATGCTGACAGCCTATTGTAACCCCAGATCCTCCTCCCAAAGTGTTGCCTAGCCTGCTATTTGCCATCTGCAGCCATTCTTGCCCCAAGCTATCGCTTGGCCCTTTTACCCTGTTTTTCCAGATCAGCATCTCAACCTGTCCAGATTATTTTATGAAAACGCTCTGTAACTTTTTCCCCCAAGAATCTGCAGTGCCTCCCGACTTTATATCACCTGTCAGTTTAACAAACGTATGCTCCATTCCATTACCCAGATTGATAATGAAAATATCGAATAGGGATGGACAGGAGCCAGCCCTGCAGAGCCTCACAGATTTTCTGGGAAGCCAAGATAAATGGGCTGGTCCATAAAGCCTTGACTCCTCTTTCCCCTCGGCTTTAAACACCGGTACCACCGATACCTTTCTCTTTCTTCCAGGCAACTTCCACAGCGCGCGCACAGCCCAACGCACCCTCCCGCAGCACGGCGATGCTGCAGCCAGGTCCCTGGGGCGTCTGAAGCTCCCCAGACCCCGGTGAAAATTCCCAAAACTGCAGTCAATGAGGGGGTTAGAGGCAAACGTGGGGCCTCACGCTCGCTATGCCCTTGCTGCAGAAGCCTCCACACCAGCACCTCTGGCTTCCTCCCACTCAGCGCTCACTACCAGCACCCCGGTTGGTGATAAATGCAAATATGCTTTTGCTTTAGAACAAAAATTGTTGCTTTTTTCCCCCCATTTAGTTTCCTAATCACAGCTAGCCAAGCTTGAAAATGCTATCCTGCATTATGCAATAATCCACTGAGCACAGGGGGACTTTGCATAAACAGTGTGCTGTGATGGAAAGCATTGCCCCCCGCTGCTAGGGGGCAAAAAACCCCACCCACACAGAACCAACAAAACCTCTGTCCTCGAGACGTTCACTTCTACCAGCTATTTGATCCATTTTAGTCATTCATCCACTGACAGTATTTCTGACAAAAGCAGAGCAGAACCAGCTTGATTTGCAAAGAGCTGGGCTGTGTTCACCTCTACAAAAGCCACAGATAGTTTTGCCCCAAATTCCACTAAAAAACCCTCATAAAGGCTGCTTCTCCAGCTGAGGGGCTGGGCTTTCTTTTTTTGAAGGGAAAAAGCCATTATTTAGTTATTAGAGTGGAGAAATATCACTCTCTACAAGACACAGCACTGAAACGTTCTAAAATTAATAAACTGGTCTACTTGGTGCATTTTAAAATTAGAATGCATTTTTCAGAGAACTTGTACGCAAACTTGCAGCCTGGTGCAAATTAAAACAGTAATAAACACTTCAAAACCACGTTTATAATAGAAATGCTAACAAATCCTTAACTGTAATGATAATGGCTTGCTAGGCAGCTCTATAATGTAAAATTAATCCTTAACATGTCTTAATTTTTTTTCCACTGGGTCATTTAATAATGTGATAACTCATTTCTTTCCTCTGCCTTCATCTCTCACATTGCCATGGAGACAATTGTGAATCAGATATAAATACAAATACTCTAACACTGTGGCACCACATGTTCTTTTGATCCGTTGCCAACACGATTTTAAAAATTACAGGAATTCACAGGAGCTCAATAATTAACAATTCATTTGCTAAGAAATCACTTCTTTTTAGCCAGTTTCCTGGTGATTTGCTAACTCAGGACTGCTCACAAACATGAGCAAAAAAATTGAAAGTTCTGTGTTTCCTTGCAAATACCTGCCTTGCACTCCAGTCGGCAACTCGGAGGCAAACAGTCATTGCAGGCCAGAGCCCCACAGCCAGCACTGCATCCGCGTTTGCAGCCTCCTCAGCATCATTTCCAATGGGAAATAAATTTTAAGGTAATTTTGAATTGTTGGAGCTCAGACCTTAGTCAGAAGGAAAAGCAGAAGGATGCAGCAAGCAAGTTCATCGCTGGCTTCTATTATCAGACGGGTCCAAACGCGCGCACGGATCCCTGCTTCTCTATTGGTTTAAGTACATACAGAAGGAGAAAGATTAAGATTAATTATGCATTCATGATCTTGACACCCTGTAATTGCTACCCACTGATAGAGGCCATAATCCCTGATATTATCCATGTTCCCAGAAATCCTGACTCAAAGCTCTGCTCCGCGACAACGCCACCGTGAATTTGGTCTGGGTCAGCGGCTCCCTAGATCTGACGGTGCTGGGTCAACCCTCGCCGAGGGGCACGTGGTCTCCACAACCACGCTCGTGACACCTCGTCAGTGCCATCGCACACAACCTGTACCAACTCACAGCTCTGCACTCCCAGCACGAGGACACTCCTAGAGCTTCACAATTAAGGACTCTAGCTCATTAAAGAACTCCACTGTGTGCTTAAACCTTTGAAGTCAAGGAAGACCTCACAGTCTCAGGTTTTACAAAGGCTCTTATGCAACTCCAAAATTTTCATTTGCAGTTACATAAATCCCTTCGTTAAGCAGCATTATTATACCATTTACGCAGCATCCCGTTCAGCCTCGCCAGGCGTTTCCAGCCCAGCATCCCAAGAGGAGATGTGTTTCTCTGCACAGCATTTCCCATCTTCTGCTGCCTTAGAAGTGGAAGGGCCAGCGTGGGCTGACCAAGTTATTAATCACTGCCACATCTCTTCCATTAAAACATACAGGCTACGACTCTACAGATACCTCTGTGCGTGACAGGGACATCTCACGCATACGAGGCCTTGTAAAAAAGCCCCCAGCTCTAACAACTCCTTTCTCCAGAAGGACGCAATGCGATTTAATCTCAACTCTGACTCTCAAGAGCAACATAAGCACCAAAGGAGTTTAAATAATAGCAAGGACTCAATGGCTCAGAGCTTACCTTCCCAATATAATTCCTGCTTTAATAGCTGATTATAATTATGAATACAGCAGGTACAGCTTGACACCAGCCCCATCCTTTTGGTGACTTACCACGATCTGCTTCTAGAGCAGACTAGAGGATGGGGGGAAAAAAAAAAAGGAAAAAAGGCAAAAATATCACTCCTTCCCACACAAGGGCTGCTTAAGGGTGGTCCATAGGGAAATCACCCATGTCGAGCACCCCCAGCAGCTCTCTGCAGACAGAGAGCTTCAGCACCAGCAGCTCCAGCTCTGCCCTCTCCTCTGCAGCAACTCACAGGCAGACAAATCCACTGGCCAGGGCTTTCAGAAATGGGGCATCAGTGCACTCAGGGCATCTGCCATTTCTCTGTCAGAACGTAGAGGGCAACAGCATTTAAAACCTGCTAAGAATCCAAACACTAAATAAATACAATAGATACTAATTGGATAAAACCTAATAGGGAACCTCTGACTGGCAACCAGCATGGAAAGACAATCACAGAGCACTAGCCTTGTGTAAGGTGAGTCCTTTTGTGCCTCCCTGACACTAGGCCTTGAATTTTGTCAAGCAAAGCAAGCTGCTATATTAGCAACAGTCACAAATAACCCAAAAATGCAGGAAAGCTGTGCGGTGTTCAGCAACATGCAGTGTGTACCACCAGCCCCAATTCCATGGGCAGGTGAGCAGGGATGAACGGGCCTGGTGCACATGGACACACCTTCAGCTTCCCAGGGAACGTCCAATAGCTATAGGAGATGCAGGAGGATGAAACTCAGCTGAGAAGGAAAAATGCACGGACAGAAGGGGCTCTTCCTCACTCTTTGCTTAATCTGACCTAAATTACATGCTCACACTAAGCAGCCAGGAGTGGATTTGGGGAAAATAAGTTACTACAGGGGCTTTAGTCTCCTGCATAGCTGCACCATAGGGAAGGTGCACAAGTTCCATCCCTTAAAGGGCAGCCTTTTGCCTACTGCCTATGTCAAATTTCTCCCCTTTGATTTGGCTCAGTAGTCTAAAAATAAAGTTAAAATACAAACATCGACATCCGTATCACAAAGATACGGCAGGAGGGTATCTTTAGTTGAGAGAGAGAACTTAATCCACAAAATAACTTTGACATTTTGTCATACTCCCTGAAACACTCTTCAACGCCTACAGCCTAAGACATTTAAAAATACAGATGAGCTTCTAATCGATACACAGCCTATCCAAGGGAGGAAAGCAAGGTGTAACGGTGCCATGTTATATATCCACCATCCCAGTCAGGCAAATCGATGATTCTTGATTTTTCTGAAGGCCAGGATGTACCACAACCTTCTTCCCCCTCACTGGAGCACAGGGCTCTCAATCAGCCTCAAAATATTTCCATACTAGAACTAACCAGTGACCTGACTTCACTGTGGTGTTTGCTAAAAAATTTCACAGTTAACCCCAGATTTAATAGCAGGACCCCGGAAAAAACACACCACCCTCCGAGGAAGATGCCAGTGATAGGCAAGGCCAGCATCGCTTCTCCTGAAATCCCATCTCTGGTCCCACCAGCTCCAACTGCTGAGCATAACCAGCTCGAAGAGGAGGAAGCTTAATGCAGAAACACCCTGAGAGCTTTGGGGAGACCTGAGAAGGAAGAAACCTCAGTCCTTGCAGATGGGATTGCTGGAGTAAAATCTAAGTCAACAGGTAAGACAGATGTGCACAGAAGTTGTCCACCACCCAAACCCCCTCTTCTCTTGTTCCTGCAGTCTGCTTTGAAAATGGCTGCACAGCATCAACTGCCACCTGGGGAGCCACCAGGCATGGATGCAGCTACAGAAAAGGAATGGAGGATATAGGATATTTCCCCCCAGAGCCATCGTCCCACCACAGGTAAACCCATGGGACACCAGGGACAACTGCGGAACAGAACTACCTGGGCAGGAAAGTTCCAACAGTCAAGCTGGCTTACCCCAGCAACTTGATCGCAGTCTAATATCTTAAAACACAGGAATACCTCCCGCTGTCCTCCATCCAAATACCTCAGTAATTATTAGAGATTCAAGAGGGAGCAGGAAAGCCTGCACACCAATTAAATCATGTTTCAGTAAAGCATCCTTTTTAGGACAGATGTGATATCCTGTGCACTCCTTCTGCATGGTCCTGCCCTTCATCAACTGCTGTAGCATGGAGTTAATGACACGAGTTCCCACCCTCGTTAGGACTTTGCAGCCTGCGTTGGTTCACAACGGCTCCCTGTATTTATTAGCAGTTTGGTAACAAAGCCAAGCACTTGTGAAACTGGCCCCAAGCTCCGCTCAGTGAACTGTGAATTAACTGTAAATATAATTAGAGCCGTACCTCACACTCGGGACTGGGAGGAACAGGAGGTCTGCCCCAGAGCTGTTACTACAGCAGCACACAAGTCGAGGGCTGATAAAAATAGCAGCCCCAGCTAAAAGGGCAGAATTAATTACATCAGCTGTTAAAACAAGCTACACAGAGTGGTTGTTCCTCTACTTCAAAACCAAAGGGACACTCCTCAGCCCTTCCTGCGCTGTTTGAGGAATGAGGGATGGCTTGAGCAGCCACAGTCGCCTCCCGACATATCACTGATTTCCAAGCAGTCTGACTCCATGAAGCACCACTCAGTCACAGAGAAAAATTAAGCCAGCATTTTCCAAGGCTGATACCCAAGCTGATTTTCAAAAGTTCCCATCTGCACCCTGCTAGAAAAATCCAAGCCTTCTGGGAAGATGAACACAACCATCGTGAGCACGCACAGCCAGCTCCCCATCCCCGGTGAGGGGACCAGTGCCCTCATAAGGCAAGCAATAAAAGATGAGCAGGGCCTCAAGGAAGGGCAAAAAAAAAAAAGGTGTGAGCCATGACAGCTGAAAAGCTATATTCAGGGAATGATGAAAACGATGGGGGCCTCGGCAGGCAGGAGGGAAGGTGATAACAGGTCAGCACGGGCTGGAGGGGAGCAGAAGCAGAATGAACTGAGTAGAAGGTGTCCCTGTCCATGGCAGGGGGGGGAACTAGATGATCTTTAAGGTCCCTTCCAACCCAAACCATTCTATGGGTACAGGAGTACAGGAAAGATCAGATGGAGTGATCCCAGAAGATGATCCCTCAGGAAAACAGGGGCAATAGCCACAAGTCACAGTTTGTAAGATGTAGTCTGGGGGTCAGGAAGGTCTTCCTTCAAAGGGAGCACACGATCATGTAACATGGAAGGGAAGAATCCCCATCTGAGGGGTTTGGGGCTCAGCTCGGCTAAAGCACTGCTGTCCTGACCTCAGGTGGGCAACTGTCCTGCTCCAAGCAGGAGGCTGGGCTGGAAACCTCCAGAAGGTCCTTCCAACCAGTGTTTCTACAGTGCCATGAGATACCACCTTCTGTGAGGTTGCATGAGATGTGTTTTGTAGGGGAGGATGCAGGAAAGTACCGGCCGTGGAGAAGAGGAAAAGCAGGAGGCTGAAGCCCTGTGGATGACATGCGCCCTTCTGCAAAAACAGCTTTTCCATGATAACAATCACGTCTTGCAGGGCAACATGCTGAGACCTGTAGCCAAGGGAAGTGCTCAGCCAGCACGTGCTCCCACCCCTTCCCACTCAAGCTGAGGATGGAGGCTCAAGACCCTCCACCATGGGGAAGACCAGCATCCTCCAGCCTCCCACCCCAGGGCTGCAGCGACAGCAGGGCATAGCTCTGGCTAATGCAAGCAAAGACAGGGCACTGCACCCATCCACACATTTCAGACCTACACCCGTGAGCATCGAGGCAGGCACAAAAAGCCTCATAACTATGTCTCCTTGTGTTGCCTTCTCCCATAAACAAGCAAGATTTATGCATTCCTGGGGCTATTAACAAGAGCCATTTGTCTTTATTTCTGCATGTAACTAATGGAGACACCAGCAACATTGATGAGCCTTGTGGGATTAATTACTAAAGCCGTTTTCAAGGGGGTATCTATGGACTTGGTTTCCCTCACACTAAAGGAAACATCAAGCATTTTTCAAAGCATGGGATGAAATTTCATTTAAGAGACCAATGGCGCATGTGAGTGCAATCATTACCAGGCTCAGATGCGGCCTAGCGAAAAATTACAAGTGTCCAAAAGGTTGACAACTTTCTCAAGTTTTCTTTAATTACTTCATTCTACACCTATTAAAGCAGCACAGCAAATCAAACCCAACAAAGCCAAAAAAAAAAGGGAAAGGGAAAGCCTGCAGGTGCATATGGGTGCACATGGGTGCACTCTGACTCGCTGATGGGCTGAGCCAAGGTGGTTCTTTTAGACACCCATTTCCAACCAGCCTGGAGGGACCTGGAATTCAGGACCTTCCCCTTTCCAGGGAGGATCACACAAATCAGAACAAAACACAGCAAAAAGCTAATCTAAAAACCACCATGGTCCCAAAAATGAATCAGTGGGTCAACAGGGCTTAGGGCCCTCTAGTCTTGTGTTTTCTAGAGGTTTGTTTTCTTCCTGAGTGCCCACGCTGTGGCACAGAAAAACCAAATGAGGGTTGGAAGGCCAAGGACAGACCAGAAATAGTGGAGACAGTTTAAACTTTGTAAGTATGAGCTTTCACCAAGCCAACACAAACAGAAGTGAGTCATTAACTTAATTCATTTTATGAAAAAGTTGAATAAAGGTTAATAGAAAATTAGTCATCTTTCCTTAGTTTTTTTTCCTACCCATCCTACATAATTTAATTAAAACAGTGCTATGGAGTTCCAGAGGATGATTAAAAATAACCTCTCATTTTCTATTAAACTCCTTAGGTTTCTACATGAATTCCTATAGAACCTTATTAAATTTCTGTTTACCTGTTACATTTCATTTCTATTCTATACATCTTTTCCTTAAATCCAAAGGGATTTCATGATGGAGGTGGCTTATTAAAGAAATATTCTTTCCCATGGCTGGCAGTCCAAACTTTAGATTAACGTTAGATCAGTGCAGGAAAACAGCCACAGTGGAAAAACTCTTTAAAAAGCAACATTATTAGCTTTGCTTTTCTAAATGAGACAGAAAGGCAGTCAAAAAGACCTCCTCTAGTTGTCCCTGCCATAGCTTAGCTGAAGACGACAGGAACAGGAAGGTTGGTATGGCTGGATTCCCCCCTGCAAGTCTTCTTGGTATTTTAATTTCACAGTGGCACACTCATACAAACAACCCATAGCAACTCAGTCGCTCCACAGGCGTGCCGAAAGCCAAGAATGTTTTTTCCACAATTTTCTTATGTTGCTGTGGAGCTACAGTGCAACATATTCTTTTATTAAAAGAAAGAAGGCTAGGTTGCTTTACAACAGGTAAGATGCAATAAACAAAACAAAAAAACCCCCAGATCCAAAGCTTGCAGGCATATGAAACCTATTTGAAATGGTAGAGAACAGCTCTTAATATCCTTACTCAAGCAGGTATCTCTTGCTGTCACCCTCCTTGAAAATGTGATCCAGCTAAATTCATCCAGCAGCTTCCGTGTCAGGTCCATCCACATTGAATTTCTGACTAAATCTAGACACATCAGAGCCCAGAAAGGCTTGTGTAATGTATCTGGGTTTGCTCATTGACATGAAGCAATTGCACAGCCCTGTTTCCTCTGTGAAGAAGCAAGGGACCAGCACTCCTCGCACCCAGCACCCACCCTGCCACGCTTCCACCATGCAAGTAGCAGGGACCGTATTTTGAATTTTGCACAAAAGAGACACAAGGGCACACAGAGGCTCAAAACCACTCACAGAACAACTTGCCAGCACGTCTGCGAGCACAGGAATCTGTGTTAACAGCACAGGCCACAGAGAGAGCGGAGGATGCTCCTCCTCCAGCAGCTCAATCACCCGCTGCCACCAAAGGACAAGCACGCAACAGCAAGGAACCGGCTTTGGGGCTGGAAAATCCCAGTTTGATAACAACTGCCTCCTGTGCAACTTTGGTCAAATATTGTAAGCTTGGCTTCATTAAACCAGGCTTGCTGAAGCCATGTAGGCCTCAATCATAAACTGTTTGAGTTGGAAGGGACCTTAAAGCCCATGCAGTCCCACCTTCTGCCACAGGCAGGGACACCTCCCACTAGACCAGGTTGCTCCAAGCCTCATCCAGCCTGGTCTTGGACACTCCCAGGGATGGGGCATCCACAGCTTCTCTGGGCAGCCTGTCCCAGTGCTCCCCACCCTCTCCAGGAAGAATTCCTTCCCGATGTCCCATCTCAATCTACACGCTTTCAGTTTAAAACCATGGGCATTTTAATGGGAGTTGGGTGCTTGAATACCTTACTGGGCCTTAGTTTTTTTCATGTTGCTGCTTTCATCCCATGGGAATGCACTTCCAAGGGCATATGGGAGATGAAGAGTCACCTGTAAAGACCCAAGTACATCGGCTCACGTGGGATGGGAAGCAGACCTGGCACATGGCACATGTCCTCGGCATCAAGGCTTAATAAAACCCAAGCCTACAAGGGCAACAAAAGCCCCCTGGGAGCAGTGCCAAGGCCTTCCCTGACCCGTGGCCGCTGGCCCTCGCAGAACAAGATCGATGCACCAGCAGAACGTACCATTTTGAAACTAATTGCACAATAGGAAAAGGTTCTTTAATATCATGCAGCCGATCCTAGGGGGAACAATTACTAGGAGATAAAAAGAAGTGGCGGGGGGGGAAGGAAACACCTTCAGTGTGCAGAAGATAGATTTACACAGTTTCTACATTTCATTAGGAAAGCTTTCCGCGGGTTTGACGGTCACCTTGAGGCGCATTAAGGAGGGAAGGGAGGAGTCGGTAAACATCCAGGAGTCGTACGCTACAGTTCTGCCCTCAGGTATCTGTGCTGCCATTAAAGGCCACATCTAACAACTCCTCCTGGCTCGCAAGCCAGAAAAGCCTTCAGTAATCAACTGAACTCTGAGATAAGACTGCAGCTGCTTCCATGTACAAGGACCACTCCAGCCTGGTTCCCTCATCCATTTTCTGAGACCAGTAAGCACCAAGGCATTGTTGTCAGCCACACAGCATCACCCCTAAGGGCTGCGATCCAACACCGGCGCCCTGAGCACCCAACAGCAACCACCCCAGTTTCCTCTGCAAAGCTGGGACAAGGTTTGGCTAAACCAGTTTGTTCCTTGAGAACGGAGCACCGGCACTGAAGAGAAACTTCTTTACTTAGAAGGAACGCCAAACAACGAGGAAGAGGCTTGTATTCCTTAAGTCCCAGACTGAAAATCGCTCGCTCTTATCTGTATGCAAAGGACCTTACAGCAGGCGTCTAACTGCCATGGACTCAGTGCTCCCACAATTTTATTGCCACTGAGCCTCGCCTATCCTTCCATCCTAACATAAGATTTTTCTTTTCTGAATGGAACAGAATAATTCCTAATTTGAATTCCACTGCACAACAGAAACAGCCTGTAAAATCTTTAAAAGCAGCCAGTTCCCTCTAGCAGAATAGAAGATATATTAGGCTTCAGGACTGTATAGAGCAGAACATAAAATTAAAATAACAGACATCATAGAGTTTGATAGCATCTCCCAATCTCAAAGATCTCAAAATACATTACTAACTGCAACAGCCATTGCTCTGTCAGACAACTGCACATCTCTAAAGTGAATCGTATATTCAAGAGAGGAGTTTAAAAGTCTTTATGCAAATGGGAAGTACTTTGTTGATCCACGAAACGCTACCAGCTCTGGGAGGGAGCACAGCAGCACTACACAAAGGTCATAACGTTCACCATAGGTGTGCCTGTTACTCCAGCTCAGTTTAGACGGTAAGAACAAATTAGCATTTACTCTCTCACCAGCAGAGAAAGATCATCCCATAAATGTCTTTTCATCAGCTTTAAGTAATTCAGGATCTTCATTTTCTTTGCTCTCCCCAGTAGTTAAAGCCTAAAGAACATATTCTGTGGTTAAAAATTGGTATTGCTATAAAGCAATGTAATAATAATATCCTTTTTCAAGCCAACTCCCACAGGCTCCTCACTAGATGGTTTAATCGAAAATGATAGTTAATAGTTGCCTCAGTGTTTTCATTAGTGGCTACTTTTTTTAAAAAAAAGTTTTAGTTTTTATGGAGATAAAAAGAGAGCAAGCACAATCTGTTCTAAAAAGTTTCTGAAGTTCCCGGTTCGGTGTTGCTGATTCAAAGTAGTGCAATCGGCTCTTTTTTTAAACTCTCATTTCTTTTTTTATTATGTGCCTTTTAAGAATAAGCTTGGTTTATCCTTTATCCTCTTTCTGCAGACACAGGAGAGTCAGATCTATACCCAGTATCCAACTTCCACAAAGAAAAACTCATTCTAACAGAATATTTTCTTTAATGCAAAACCTAGAATTCAATTTTTAGGTCTCTCAAATACCTCCTGATGCTGATAAACAGGAACATAATCCAAGCAAAATAAGTGTCTTGAATCCTCACAGCTAAATTCCAATTTCTGTGCAAATTTCAAATGTTGCCCTCCAGTCCCCAGAGTCACACGTTGCACAAGCAGACAGTAGAGGCAGTGACCCGATTTGTTCTGCCAAGTATATAACACGTCATAAAATATTGCAGAGGAAAGCGCAAAATCAGCCATTCCAGCACCTTCATAATCAATGGCAAAAAAGCCACAGGAGTCTCCCTGGCCGCCAAGCAGGTCCCTAAACTCCAACATTTTCTTTATGAGAGCTTATTTTCCAAGTCGTTAATTTGTCGGCTTTTGTACAGTGTTTTATAGCTCCAGAAGACCCGCAAACTAAAGCATCTTGAAATCAAAAGCCCAAAGACTTCCCATCCATTGCAACCTGCAGAAAAGAGCTGGCTTGTTCCTAAATATCCATCACATCCCGGCAGTGCCAAGACTGTGCGTCAACTCGCACAATGCAAAGCCAGATGAGGGGTACACCTTACTCTCACCGCTCCACGACATGCACCCTTCTGTTCTTCCCACGTGGGGAGCAGCTTCAACAGGAGCCTGAGCATATCTGGTTGATGTTGCTGAGCACTCGGACATCCATGAAGTCACTGCAAGGATCCCCGGCAGGAAAAAAAAGGAAATCAGCATCCTGCAGGACTGAGATTGACTCCCAAAGAGTTAGACAAACTTTTGAAGATCCAGTCCTTATGCAGCCATCCTGAGATAGCAGCAGCTAAACTTTGCCATGTTTGACTGCAGGGAAAGAAGACTTCCCTGAGCAAAGCCTGTCAGATATACTGTTTTCTCTGCTCTCCATAAAACTTTGCACCACTAAAACAAAAAACAGTATTTTTATCCAATTTTTTTTAAAGGAAAGCTAACCCTAAAAGTTGCTGAAATAGCCACTCATCCCTAACCTCCCTGACAGCAATCTAGCCAATGCCTGTTTGCAGCAGATACCTGGCTCTGCGTTTTTGACTTGTGCTCACTGTCATGGCAGTAAGTTGGGCAACACAACGACCAGAGACACATGTGACCAGAGAAATCCAAGCCAGGCTGGATGCACAGTGTGGAAAGCCCTTCCTGCAGGAGAAGCACCAGCTTCAATAGGTAACAATGTCCTTGCAAGCGGCATCACCAAATAGCCCAGATATATTAAGCAACCAACCCCTGCCAGGAGAGGACGGTTCATGGTAGGTAAGCGGGACCTGGGGGGGCATGTTGTCACCCCTGCGATGGCATTTCCTACCCGAGCACAAATAAATACTGGAATTCCATACCTACTTGAAATGGATTTTGTTATGCCCTTTGGCATTCACGTGCTGCAACTACTTTATGTTCCATTTGGTACGGCACTATAAATAACAACTGGAACCTTCAACACCATCATTGTGATGCCCAACCGGCCCTGCATGGAGCGGGCCTGACACCACTGCCTAAGATAGCACTAAATTGCCTGGCTGAAAGGATAATTCCCTCTGCTAGGAGAGGGGCACTATCTCATTGGAAAGAAAAATTGATTTGGGTGAGGATTTGAAACGCTTCAGCTTCATTTAGACTAATCCCCCCTAACCACCAAGATAAATCCAGTTGAGCAAACCCCCACCCCATCCCTCTGGACGGGGCTTTGCATCGCACGTTGATCCAAGGAGGAAACACTTGTTAACTTTTTGCTGAAATCCAGTATTAAAAACATCTGAGCTGTCAACTAAGAATATCTTTCAAAAGCTTGACCAAAAGCACAACAAAACTTGAGACTTCTGAGCCATCCATTGCTTACACATCCTGCACGCCAAACATCCGTGCACAGACCTTCTCAGAGCTGGGTTTTTTCTTTAGGCAGAGGATATTCTTATAATTTAGACAGGAAATAAAATCCAACCAATGCCACAAACAGCCACTAATTGTCAGCTGAAATAAAAGGGAAAATGAACTTTCTGCTCCTACAGCCGGGTCCGCGGCTGTTGCCACCCCAAGGCAGGATGAGGATGAAGTAGCCCCTGGGAATGGTGCAGAAACACCCCCCTCATGCCAACAGGATACAGAAATTCAGCAAGTTATTTCTAAGGACCTGAAGGCCTCAGGAATACTGAAAGGAAAAAGAAAAGGAAAAAGAAAACACACCTCCTTTCACCTGCGTGTAGCATGTGTGTTCCTACATACCACACATGCTTCATATTACTGTGTGCATGTTATTATCCAGGGACACATCGGAAACTGCTACCAAGGTAACATGGATAGTAATAAACAGCAACCAGGGGAAAAACACCACCAGGAAGACAATGCATTTCCTCAGGTTGTGTTTTCATTCCCCTCTTATAACCTATTTGGTTATTAGCATATCAAATATTGGGTTTGTATAATCAACACCTATTGCATTTTTTGGAGAATTAAGATCACAGTTTTTAATAGCTCTGCTAAAAGAAAAGAATTCTCATTAATGACTGAAGATGAAGTGCTCAGAGACTTCTTACACGAGGGACTCTCCAGAGGTGACATATTTGTGTGAGTCAACAGCATATGTCACTCTCGGAAAATAGCACATTTCAAAGAGGTTTTTTTTCTCTGCTACTTCTATTTAATGAACAAACAGAACAAATCCTCAGCACACCTTTTCAAGAGGATGCCTGGCCAGACACGGGTTAAGTTGGGTGTTTTCAAACTCCACCATGACAGGCAGAGAATTTTCCAATACTTGTATAGATCTGGGAAGAATGGCTGCACAGGGCAAACAAAAGGATTTATTTCCCTTTTTATGATAAGATGACAATTCGGGAGCCTAGCAAATCCTTAAAAAGAAGTCTCCTGTGGATGGATGCAAACAGAAATGAGCCTGGGCACCTCTGCTGCTGTTTTGTCGATCACATTTATATACCTAGCCCAGATCAGCAAAGGGAAAATTGAGCTCTCTGAGGTCCAGATAGACTCTCTGTCTCAGGTGTTGACAGTTTTCATTTCTTAACTGTTTTACAAATGAATGTGGATGCTTAGGGATGAATTTCCATTTTCACACAGCATATGAGAATGGCTTTCTGGGTATACCTGTCTTGCAAGAAAAGCCGCTGCTTGATCATGGCCCCAGCTCATCCGAAAAAAGGGCTGAGGACAGTAGATTTGCCAGGGGAGCAGTCAGGAAGAACCGTCGCTCCCCCAGCCTCTCTTACCTGTCTGCATTGGGTCAGGTTCCCTCCACGGGGGCCGCTGCATTGCTGCTGTTATCGTTACAATGATTATTGCCCAGACAGCCCCAAAAGGTGAGACAACAGGAGAGAGGCGAGGTGGGCTCTGCTCTGCCTTGCTCAGCACTAACATGATCACCCCTCTCCCGACCGCGCCACCATGCCTTTGTTACTGGAAGTGATTCACAAGCCCAAAGAAGCTCAGCTGGAATTTCAATTCCCAGGGGAGGTGGTTGGGATGACAGAAAGGGGGGGGGGAATAAGTCTCTAAACGGTACATTTGATTGGAACATCTCAGAAAGACAGATACTGAACTCCACAGCACTATATTTAGACTCACTTTCAAAGGATAAATGCACTTCAAACTCTCTTCATTACGCCTCATTCCTCAGTAGTGGTTTAGTCTGGTAAAAGCAGAGCTGCCATACCTCAGAAAGGAGCATGGGGGTCCCTCCTCCCACAGTGGCACAGGGAGTTTGACAGCCCCTTCCCCACCTGAGAAACATTCCCATGAAGACATGATAGGGGGAGAGGACACTTTTCAGCTCTCACGTGTTGACGCATGTGGGGTGGAAAACCCCATCCAGTCTAAGAACCAACCCCAAGGCTGTGCCCACACCTGCCCCTCACCACCCGGCAAGACCTGGGAGCTCGTTCCCAGTGCACAAACACATGGGTCAAAACAGGACAAGCTACCTCCAAAGCAGCCGACTCCGCTGCAGTGATTAAACAGCGAACCCAAAGGCCCTTCTTAGATGAGTAACTGTTAGACAAGACACATCCCACGTGTGCACACTCCTCCTCAGCATCACCAGCCCTGATTCGACAGGCTGCGGGGAGCGGGAGGCATCGCTCTCTTTTGGCTACCTGCGAAAAGCCAGGCGGCAGCAATCTCGGGATGGGTCTTGGCTCCAGAACTGAGCCAAGCAGCCTCTCGAGTCCTGTCCCCACAGCAGAAAGGCTCGGGGTCCACCCGGAGCCCCATGCCCCCAGGACATGGCACACTGGGTCACTGCTGATGCAGCAGCTCAAGCCTTTCTCCCAATGCAGGTCTGAGCAAGACCCGCTGCTTGCAAAACACAGATGGGCTGCGTCTGGCCCAGGAAGAGCCCTGAGGGGTCACGATGAGCCCCCCATGCTGCCACAGCTCACAACACCCCCAAGGCTGCGTGGAGCAACTGCCTCCCACCACAGCAAGGTGCTCCTGAGAGCCTCATCCCACGGCTCGTACCAAACCGCCGCTCGGAAAGTCAGACGGCTCTGAGGAGCTCATCCAGGTTGACCAGGCCAGGCATGACCAGAGAGACAAACCCTGTCCATGGAGGACTCCTCCCCCAAACGCTGCAATAATGCATTTTACAGAGAGCGATCCCAAGCTCTAAGTCAGCCCAGATTTAAGGAGCCACGTACTTCAAATGTCTCTGAAGAATACTAAAATGAGAACGCGGTCACACTGCACTGTGACTGCTGTGAAGCGCTATTAAAGACAAGCTAACATTTGTTTTCAACTACCCAGTGTATATTTGAAAGACTTAAAATTGTCCCCAAAGTATTAAATGAATGTTGTGTGTTTACTACGCGCTTGTGCATGGCAAATGAAAGTTGTGACAACCATCTCCAAATGCCAGTATTTTACCAATATGGTAGCAATGTCATTATATCCTCAAGTAACGAGGCTCCCTGGGCTTCAAACCATGTTTAAAAAGGAAAATTAGAAAGCAGAGGTACGGCTACACGCTGCTCCTGGAGATGCAAATGATAAAGCTAGCATTCCATTCCCTCATCTCCATTTTGTTCATTGCAGACCACGTTGCCATTTTAGTCAAACCCTCCACACAGAATGACACAGAAAGCAGGAAAGTTTGTGCCAAATGCAGAATGACATCCATAAATTTATGAACTAACCAGACTGACATTCGATGCAATGCAAAGTGTTTGCCAATCAATAGCCATGAGCATCAATCCCCCGTGAACAGCATTCCTGTGCCGTCAGCCTCCCGCCAGCACAGGCAATGCCGTTTTCCGCTTAACTTCACGATCACTGGAATCTCCCCTAATCAATGGTATCGACGGGTCTGTGAGACCGAAGCGCAGCAAGCACAGCACCGCGGCAGCGGACGATGCGGAATGGATGCGCAGCAACGACAGCGCCCAGGGTTCGCAGCGCTCTCGCAGCGTTGCTTAGCAATATGGCCCATGCGTGCCCACCCTTACGCTGCTGCCTACGCCCAGGGAGGAGAGGGATTTCAACAGCAATCAAAATACTGACGAGGAGAAGCCAGAGGAATAACTGCATGCAAAATAAATGTGTTCTGCTTTTTCTATGTGATTTACCAAAATTTAACTCCCAATTCTCCATAGCATCACAGGAAGCAGGCAGGCAGCAGGTGGTACTGGTTGATCAAGGTGAGGTCTTGCTTTCCACGCTGGCATCCCAGTGACTCCACTGCAAAGCTGACTGTCCCCAGAAAGAGACCCAAAAAGCAGCCTGCACTGGGAACCGGAGAGCTCGGGCACATCCAGTCCCAGTAAACTTCCCAGCACTGCCAGAAGGCTCTGCTGGGAGCTCCACCCAGCACGGGTTAACAGCACCAAAGCTGGATTCAAGTCACTGACAGCTGTGACAAATCAAACCCACCATATTTAAGGACTGGAATGCCATATGCGGAACAGGACAGTCACGGGTTCAGAGCAGTGCTCTGGAGAAGTGACCCATGCTGCACCCCAAACAAGGCAGAAGGACCTGCGCTGCCTGACCCTTTACTCATAGACTCACAGAATTGTTTGTGTTAGAAGCAACCTTAAAGATCATCCAGT